>NW_024738300.1:9337419-9347419 GCF_018991925.1 Homarus americanus | reverse complement strand
CCAGGCATTAATCACAAGTACATCTCAACCAGGCATTAATCAACGATACAATATCTCAACCAGGCATTAATAATATACATCTCTAAACGAGTAATAAATTCATACAAGTATGACCAAACCAGGCATTAATCACAAGTACATCTCAACCAGGCATTAATAACAAGTACATCTCAACCAGCATTAATAACAAGCATATCTCAAACCAGGCATTAATAATAAGTACATCTCAACCAGGCATTACGGCTAATATCTCAACCAGGTATTAACAAGCACATCTCAACCAGGCATTAATAACAAGTATTATCTCAACCAGGCATTAATAACAAGTACATCTCAACCAGGCACACAACAAGCACATCCTAACCAGGCATTAATCACAAGTTATCCTCAACCAGGCATTAATCACAAGCACATCTCAACCAGGCATTAATCACAAGTACATTCTCAACCAGGCATTAATCACAAGTACATCCTCAACCAGGCATTAATCACAAGTACATCTCAAATCCAGGCATTAATCACTACAAGTACATCTCAAATCCAGGTATTAATAACAAGTACATTCCAACCAGGCATTAATAATAAGTACATCTCAAATCCAGGCATAATAATAAAGGCACCTAACCAGGCATTAATCACAAGTACATCTCAACCAGGCATTAATAACAAGTACATCTCAACCAGGCATTAATAACAAGTACATCTCAACCAGGCATTAATCACAAGTACATCTCAACCAGGCATTAATAACAAGTACATCTCAACCAGGCATTAATCACAAGTACATCTCAACCAGGCATTAATCAACAAGTACATCTCAACCAGGCATTAATCACAAGTACATCTCAACCAGGCATTAATCACAAGTACATCTCAACCAGGCATTAATAACGTGTAATATGAATAACACTACATCAAGTACTTTTTTTTTAAACAAAGTTTTAAATATTTTGAAAGTGATGGTTAAAAGTTTTTCACCAAAGTATCAAGTCAATTTACAATATAAAGTTAGATACCTAATTAAAAAAAAAACCCACAGAAAAATAGGTTTAAAACAGCTTTCAAAACACAGATATTCCAGTAATTCAGTGAGTATTTTATTCCAATTAATCAGGGTCTTGTGTATTAAATATTAAGGCAATCAGAATATATTTTTTTAATAATTTCAATCAGACTTTTATACCACAGCTGTACAGAGGCTATCAATCAGACTTTAATACCACAGCTGTACAGAGGCTATCAATCAGACTTTAATACCACAGCTGTACAGAGGCTATCAATCAGACTTTAATACCACAGCTGTACAGAGGCGGTCAACTAGACTTAATACCACAGCTGTACAGAGGTTATCAATCAGACTTCTTAACACCACAGCTGTACAGAGGCTATCAATCAGACTTTTATACCACAGCTGTACAGAGGCTATCAATCAGACTTTAATACCACAGCTGTACAGAGGCTATCAATCAGACTTTAATACCACAGCTGTACAGAGGCTATCAATCAGACTTTTATACCACAGCTGTACAGAGGCTATCAATCAGACTTTAATACCACAGCTGTACAGAGGCTATCAATCAGACTTTTATACCACAGCTGTTCAGAGGCTATCAATCAGACTTTTATACTACAGCTGTACAGAGGCTATCAATCAGACTTTTATACTACAGCTGTACAGAGGCTATCAATCAGACTTTACCACAGCTGTACAGAGGCTATCAATCAGACTTTTATACCACAGCTGTACAAGAGGCTATCAATCAGACTTTAATACCACAGCTGTACAGGGCTATCAATCAGACTTAACACCACAGCTGTACAGAGAGCTGTCAATCAGACTTTAACACCACAGCTGTGCGAGGCTATCAATCGAACTTTTATACCCACAGCTGTTGCAGAGGCTATCAATCAGATTTTTTATACCACAGCTGTACAGAGGCTATCAATCAGACTTTTATACTACAGCTGTACAGAGGCTATCAATCAGACTTTAATACCACAGCTGTACAGAGGCTATCAATCAGACTTTAATACCACAGCTGTACAGAGGCTATCAATCAGACTTTAATACCACAGCTGTACAGAGGCTATCAATCAGACGGGAATAAATAAATACATCGCTTGTTTTAATAAGGTTTGAAATCAGTTATGGCTATTAATTATTATTACACACCCAACTAGGATTAAGAGCTAGTGAATAATATTAATTACTTCACAGAACTAGTTCGTTTATTTACCTCTATCTTGTTTCATTGATTGTTGTTTTTACTGGAAATATTATAAGTAGCGTAAATGGGCTACTCTCGTATTATTTACCTCACTAAATAACCCGGAGACAGCCTCAACATGAACCCTAGCACCCCAGCACCAAGCACCTCTTACTGCCAACACTTGGTGCATTACAGTGCATTACTGTTAAATAATGCACTGTTCTCTCTCTCTCTCTCTCTCTCTCTCTCTCTCTCTCTCTCTCTCTCTCTCATTCATCACGTTTCTTCTTCCACATCTCTTGTCACCGAAATAATAATAATAATAAGGGTGAGTTTAGCATGTGGTTTTTAGAGGATTACATCAGGGGATAATAACACGTATGTATATGTGTCATAAAAGTCAAGTTGGTGTTTATGAAGAAGCCAGAGAAAAATAGCACGTATATCTCTCTGTCAAAAGGGCGAAGATGTACACCTATATCTTCACCATAAACAACCGACCGGGAGAATAATGACATCTATGTACATAAACCATAAAGGTGATATTTACCCACTTATCTAACAGAGACGAAGAAATAAGAATAATAGCCCTATTCACCTGTTCATTATGGTGGAGTTTACTTTACATCTCTCCTCCAAAAAACTCCAAATCAACCTTGGAATAATAACCCTTAGGTGAGTCTATCATAAGGGGGAATTTTACGTACATCTGTCCTCACAAGCTGGTCCATAAGCTTTAATAACAGGAGGGTCGCTGAGTGTAATAATATCTGGGACTTTTAATCCCGACATCCAGGGAAATAGACGAATTCTCGCAAGGAGGAAATATTCACGGAATTTAATACTGAATGAAAAGTTGTCGGAGATTGAAAGCATTTTAATTCCCGTAGGTTAGTTGTGTGAACTTTTGGCGGGCAACTCTCAGGTGTGTGTGTGTGTGTGTGTGTGTGTGTCTGTGTGTGTGTGTATGTGTGTGTGTGTGTGTATATGTGTGTGTGTGTGTGTATGTATGTGTCTGTGTGTGTGTGTGTGAGAACTTAAGGTTGGAAACTCAAGGCGTTTTAGAGGGAACTGCCAAGGTGGGAAACTTTTGTTAGAAAAATCTACAGAACAACATCTTTTTTTTTGGCGGGAAACTTTAAGCGGGAAATCTTAGAGAGAGACACTACATAGCGGGAAAAAAATAAACCTTGGATTTTCAAATAAACAAACTTAATTTTCCTCGTAACTGAGCTAAAGTTCAAATACTACTACTACTACTACTACTACTAATAATAATAATAATAATAATAATAATAATAATTCACCCTCAGATTTCTTTTAAGCGGTAACACGGGAACATAGACTAAGCAGTTAAGAGGTTCAGAGTAGCCAGAAGAGAGAGAGAGAGAGAGAGAGAGAGAGAGAGAGTACTTAAATGGTCCAATGACAATCAGGATGGTTGGCGTGTGTAAGAAGGATGGTACTTGTTTAGTGTACTGTACAGTCATAGTATAGCTACTACACAACTTCCCACGGCACGGAGAACAGAACGGGGCGAGGCGGGATGGGGAGAGGTGAGGCGGGACGGGGAGAGGTGAGGCGGAGCGAGGCGAGGCGGAGCAGAACGGGGCGGGACGGGGCAATCTGATGGGACAAGGCAAGACAGGGTGGGGTGGGGTGGGACGGGGCAGGGCGGGATGGGACGGGGTAAGACGGGGCGGGGCGGGGCGGAGAGGGAACCTGCATTTATTATTTCTTTTATTTTCTTCTCTTCTTCACACCACGACGCAACAGAGAAACACATTCTAGTTCACCTTATTGGTTTTTCACAGCGAGGGGTCACGTGTACCGCCGCCAGCACCACCATGTCTGTCTACCCTACCTGATCTCACCTGACTTGCCTTGCCTTGCCTTTCCAAACCTAACCTAACCTAACCAAACCTGACCTGACCTGACCTAACCTAACCTAACCTAACCTAACCAAACCAAACCTAACCTAACCAAACCTGACCTGACCTGACCTAACCTAAACTAACCTAACCAAACCTAACCAAACCTAACCAAACCTGACCTAATCTAATCTAACCTAACCTAACCTGACCTAACCTGACCTAACCTAACCTAACCTAACCTAACCTAACCCGTCCTATCGTTACCTGACCTAATCTTACCAAACAGTCCTAACCTGATTTACTTACTTAACATTACCTAACCTGGCCTAACCTACACCTAACCTACACCTAGCCTAACCTACACCTAACCACACCTCTCCTAGCCTACACTGACCACACCTACACTAACCTACACCTCTCCTATCCTACACCTAACCACACCTCTCCTAGCCTACACCTAACCACACCTCTCCTAACCTACACCTATCCTAACCAAAGAAAAGTTCAGACACAAGATTCAATGTTTACAAATTTTTCATGTGACGTCACGCTATGAAAACCAATAAGGTGGGCTAAAATTAGACACCTTGGCCTCGTGTTGTGTGGTGGGGGGGGGGAGCAGGGAAGAGAGGTGGGGGAAGAGGTGGGGGAAGAGAGAGGCAGGGGAGGAGAGCAGGGGAAGAGAGAGAGAGAGGCAGGGGGGAAGAGGCAGGGAAGAGGCCCAGGGGAGTGAAGGAAGACAGGGGAGTAGAGAGGTGGGGAAGGAAGACAGGGGAAGAGAGAGAGGCAGGGGGAGGGGGAGCAGGGGGAAGAGAGAGGAGGCAGGGGGGAAGAGGAGCAGGGGAGAGAGAGAGGCAGGGGTAGAGAGAGAGGAGCAGAGGAAGAGAGAGGCAGGGGAGAAGAAGAAAAGCAGAGGAAAAGATGGAAGGAGTGTGGGTTAGAGGAAGGAAAAAAGGGGAGAAGAGAAGAGGGGGAGGAAAGAAGGAAGGCGAAGATAGAAGGCAAAAAAGAAGAAGAGGGAAGAGAAAACAGAGGGGCTAAGAAGGAAGTTACAAGGCCAGGACACAGAGTGGAGGTAACAGTTTATTTATCTTCATCTCGTAAAAAGCTTGTTGGGTCTAGCTTGTTGGGTCTAGCTTGTTGGGTCTAGCTTGTTGCAGGTCTATGGCTTGTTGGAGTCTAACAAGCTTGTTGGGTCTAGCTTGTTGGGTCTAGCTTATTTAGGTCTAGCTTATTTGGAGGTCTAGCTTGTTGGGTCTAGCTTGTTGGGTCTAGCTTGTTGGAGTCCTAGCTTATTTAGGTCTAGCTTGTTAGGTCTAGCTTGTTGGAGTCTAGCTTGTTGGGTCTAGCTTGTTGGGTTTTGCTTATTGGGTCTAGCTTGTTGGTCTAGCTTGTTGGGTCTAGCTTGGGTCTAGCTTGATGGGTTTAGCTTGTTGGGTATAAGCTTATTGAGTCTAACTTGTTGGGTCTAGCTTATTGGGTTTTAACTTGTTGGGTCTAGCTTATTGAGTCTAGCTTGTTGGGTCTAGCTTGTTGGGTTTTGCTTGTTGGGTCTAGCTTGTTGGGTCTAGCTTGATGGGTTTAGCTTGTTGGGTATAGCAAGCTTGTTGGGTCTAGCTTGGAAAAAAATGATCCAATATAACTGGGTCGCCTCCAGCTTAATACGAAGTCGGATTTAACTTGTTCTTACAGCCTACGTAACCTAACCTAACCAGTCATCGTACTCAGGGGGTTAAAGTTATCGTACTCAAGGGGGTTAAAGTTATCGTACTCAAGGGGGTTAAAGTTATCGTACTCAGGGGGGTTAAAGTTATCGTACTCAGGGGGGTTAAAGTTATCGTACTCAGGGGGTTAAAGTTATCGTACTCAGTGGATTAAAGTTATCATACACAGTGGGATAGACCAGGGTTGACCCAGGCAGGTTTTAAGCCGGTGTTGACAACTTTGACTCTAATCACAGTAAACGGCTTGTTGATATGGGACATTCAGCCTTAAAACCCGCTGTCTCTTCAAAGTGGTATCTCGCTCTCTCTATAATACATACATGTGTGTGTGTGTGTGTGTGTGTATATATGTATGTATGTATGTATGTATGTATGTATGTATGTATGTATGGTACCGTAAACCATCCAGAATCACTCCGTCTTCTACACTACAACAGGAAACGGATGAAAACAGAAGGGAAATTCCGCCGTTTACACAGACAACAGAAGCCGCCCCTGGCTACACCTGGTCCTCTGTCCGTACACGAATCCATTAATGTGTAAGTGTTCTTTAGTTAGTGTTTCGGTGCACATGTGCGTGTTACTGTGTACTAGAATCGTGTACAGTAGGTGGGTGTTGGTGTACATGTGCGTATTTCTGGATACTAAAACCGTGTACAGTAACTGGGTGTTAGCGTACATGTGCGTATTACTGGATACTAAAACCGTGTACAGTAGCTGGGTGTTAGCGTACATGTGCGTATTACTGGATACTAAAACCGTGTACAGTAGCTGGGTGTTGGTGTACATGTGCGTATTACTGGATACTAAAACCGTGTACAGTAACTGGGTGTTAGCGTACATGTGCGTGTTACAGTGTACTAGAACCGTGTACAGTAGCTGGGTGTTGGTGTACATGTGCGTATTACTGGATACTAAAACCGTGTACAGTAGCTGGGTGTTAGCGTACATGTGCGTGTTACTGTGTACTAGAACCGTACAGTAGCTGGGTGTTGGTGTACATGTGCGTATTACTGGATACTAAAACCGTGTACAGTAGCTGGGTGTTAGCGTACATGTGCGTGTTACTGTGTACTAGAACCGTGTACAGTAGCTGGGTGTTGGTGTACATGTGCGTATTACTGGATACTAAAACCGTGTACAGTAGCTGGGTGTTGGTGTACATGTGCGTATTACTGGATACTAAAACCGTGTACAGTAGCTGGGTGTTAGTGTACATGTGCGTATTACTGGATACTAAAACCGTGTACAGTAGCTGGGTGTTAGCGTACATGTGCGTATTACTGGATACTAAAACCGTGTACAGTAGCTGGGTGTTGGCGTACATGTCCGTATTACTGGATGCTAAAACCGTGTACAGTAGCTTGTTTAACGTACATAAAAGACGTGGGTCTTCTTGTACCTAAGCCTTGTTGTGAGGTTTCCTGACAACACACTCACAAGGACAAGGTCAACCAATAACAAAGAAAACAAGGACAAGATCAACCAAGAACAAGGACAAGGACAAGATCAACCAAGAACAAAGAAAACAAGGACAAGATCAACCAAGAACAAAGAAAACAAGGACAAGATCAACCAAGAACAAAGAAAACAAGGACAAGATCAACCAAGAACAAAGAAAACAAGGACAAGATCAACCAAGAACAAAGAAAACAAGGACAAGATCAACCAAGAACAAAGAAAACAAGGACAAGATCAACCAAGAACAAAGAAAACAAGGACAAGATCAACCAAGAACAAAGAAAACAAGGACAAGATCAACCAAGAACAAAGAAAACAAGGACAAGATCAACCAAGAACAAAGAAAACAAGGACAAGATCAACCAAGAACAAGGACAAACCAAAAACAAAGAAACAAGGACAACCAAGAACGAAGAAAACAAGGACAAGAACCAAGAACAAAGAAAACAAGGACAGTAACAACCAAGAACACGGACAAACCAAAACAAGAACACAAATAAAACAAAAAAAAACAAAGCCCATATAAGCAACAAACACATTACAAAGACTAAACAAATATAACAAGTACAGGTAGCAGGTACTGTAGGGGGCAGGGGGGTGTGAGAGGTTTGTTATAATGAGGTTACTGTACATATCACTGAAATAGGGAGGGGAGGAAATTACTAGTCACCGAAATAGGGAGATACGAGAGGGTCCTTGTATACTCTTACCGAAATAGGGAGGGAGGGAATTATTGTTTACCGAAATAGGGAGGGAGGGAATTATTAATCAGTGAAATAGGGAGGGAGGGAATTATTACTCAGTGAAATAGGAAGGGAGGGAATTATTGTTTACCGAAATAGAGAGGGAGGGAATTATTAATCAGTGAAATAGGGAGGGAGGGAATTATTGTTTACCGAAATAGGGAGGGAGGGAATTATTAATCAGTGAAATAGGGAGGGAGGGAATTATTACTCAGTGAAATAGGAAGGGAGGGAATTATTGTTTACCGAAATAGAGAGGGAGGGAATTATTAATCAGTGAAATAGGGAGGGAGGGAATTATTGTTTACCGAAATAGGGAGGGAGGGAATTATTAATCAGTGAAATAGGGAGGGAGGGAATTATTACTCAGTGAAATAGGAAGGGAGGGAATTATTGTTTACCGAAATAGAGAGGGAGGGAATTATTAATCAGTGAAATAGGGAGGGAGGGAATTATTGTTTACCGAAATAGGGAGGGAGGGAATTATTAATCAGTGAAATAGGGAGGAGGAAATTATTGTTTACCGAAATAGGGAGGGAGGGTAAATCAGTGAAATAGGGAGGGAAGAAATTATTGTTTACCGAAATAGGAAGGGAGGGAATTATTAATCAGTGAAATAGGAAGGAGAATTATTGTTTACCGAAATAGGAAGGGAGGGAGGGAGCAGATTATTGATCAATGAACAACATACTCCAACATAACACAAACTCACCACATATCAACAACATACTCAAACACGATACAAACAAACCACATAACATACTTCAACATGACCACAACATATCAACAACAGACTCCCAACGCGACCTCTCTCTCTCTCTCTCTCTCTCTCTCTCTCTCTCTCTCTCTCTCTCTCTCTCTCTCTCTCACTGTGGCGTTAATGGCAACTCATTTGCATACGGACTATCGAATACCTGACTAATGAACACTTAGCTAAGCCAGGCGTGAGTACCAACCGTGTGGTGACGTAATGGTACGATAACTTCTAACTTAACCTAACCTAACTTAACCTAACCTATACGTGACCTAACCTAACGTGACCTAACCTAACGTAACCTAACCTGGGGGGAGGGGGGAGGGGGAGGAGGTCAAACCTAGATTTAGGACCAGGTCAAAATCTCTTCCTCCAGTCAGGATTGTAAATATCGTTTCCTTACAATTACCTTCACCTACGATACTGCTCATCAACTAGGCAGGCGTATGTGCGCGTGTGTGGGTGTATGTGTGTATGTATGTACGTATATATGTATGTATGTATATATGTATGTATGAAATTTGGTTGTATTTCACGCAATAGAACGGTTAGGTTAGGTTAGGGTATGTTAAATTAGGTTACGTTATGTTAGCGTTAGGGCGGCTAATCCCCAGGTGTCTAATCTTCAAGGGGAAATAAGCTAGGGTGCCAAATATTCAAAGGGAAATAAGCTAGGGTGTCTAATCTTCAAGTGATACGTAAATACACAAGGAAACAGTGGAAATTTACACCAATTGATATATTTCCACGCATCTGACCTTCCCTTCTAACACACAACACTGAATTTGATGACCTGTGACCTGTCTAGTGTTTATTAATTCAAATTTTTACCCTGAAACACCTCCGCTCAGCCCTACCCCTTAGCCCCCCCCCCGGCCTCAAATCTTCTTCAGTCCCTCCTAATTCATCCTTACTTAAAGTGTATCCCATTTTCTTTCAGTCTTACAGGCACGTTCACTCTCTTCAGTCTTGCCCAACTTTTAAAACTTGTTCTTTTCTTCGTTTTTCAATTCTGCGATTCTGTCTCACTGTTAACTTTCTGCATACTATCATTCTCACTTTAACCTGACAACGGCAGCACACTCCACATGTAGTGTCGTCTTTCCGCCGCAGCCATCTATATTTTTCCGCATTCATCTTTTCATTTCCGCACCCATCTTTAACATTTCCGCACCCATCTTTAACATTTCCGCACCCATCTTTACATTTCCGCACCCATCTTTAACATTTCCGC
>NW_024738300.1:9322419-9332419 GCF_018991925.1 Homarus americanus | reverse complement strand
TGGGAAAAAACCTTCAACTGAGGAAGTGGGAAAAAACCATCAACTGAGGAAGTGGGAAAAAACCTTCAACTGAGGAAGTGGGAAAAAACCTTCAACTGAGGAAGTGGGAAAAAACCATCAACTGAGGAAGTGGGAAAAAACCATCAACTGAGGAAGTGGGGAAACAATCTTCAACTGGCCATCTTAAGCTACGATATCAAGAAGGCAAATAAAACAGTCAATATTTACCTAAGCCCCCTCAAACTAACCTAACCTAACCCCACCTCAAACTAACCTAACCTAACCCCACCTCAAACTAACCTAACCCACCTCAACCTAATCTAACCTAACCCACCCTAACGCTGACCTAACTTAACCAAGCCTAATCCGCCCTAAAGCTAATCTAACCTAGCCACCATAACGCTAATCTAACCTAACTTAACCTACCCTACCTTAACCTAACCCCACTGGAAAGGTTAAGCTGGTTATTCTTCAGGTGAAGTAAGCTGATGAGTCTTAACCTTCAGGTGAAATAAGCTGGGGAGTCTCAATATTCAGGTGAAATAAGCTGGGGAGTCTCAATCTTCAGGTGAAATAAGCGGGAGTCTTAATCTTCAGGTGAAATAAGCGGGAGTCTTAATCTTCAGGTGAAATAAGCTGGTGAGTCTCAATCTTCAGGTGAAATAAGCGGGAGTCTTAATCTTCAGGTGAAATAAGCGGGAGTCTTAATCTTCAGGTGAAATAAGCTGGTGAGTCTCAATCTTCAGGTGAAATAAGCTGGGGAGTCTCAATCTTCAGGTGAAATAAGCTGAGGAGTCTTAATCTTCAGATGATCCAATTTTACGTACAAATCTTGAAGAAACTGGACATAATCTCATCCCGTTCATGTTTCAGACTTGTTTCTCCCTGTAATTCTACCGTAATAAACACCGCAACACGTGATAACACCTAACACATCAAAATAAACCAGGTAAGTAACTGGATTAACAGTAACAGGTAATGACACAGGTGAAGGTAGTGACGTAAGTCGATGAGAAACTACTGGACCAGCACCGGGCAGACTCTGAACTAAAGCCCTGACAAATACTCCTGTAGAAATGACTAACACGACGACCAGACTAACACGACGACCAGATTAACACGACGACCAAGACTAACACGACGACCAAGACTAACACGACGACCAGACTAACACGACACAAGACTAACACGAGACAAGACGACCAAGACTAACACGACGACCAGACTAACACGACGACCAGATGAACCATCTCTCTTCTCGGAGTACAAACAGAATAACATCAAATACTGTTACTGGGGCTTCGAGTACAAGCGAATGAGTCCATCTGTTCTAAGTAACAAAATACACTCACAGATGGACTCAACAACACAAAAAACAAAAGAGTCCAATATACACTCACAGATGGACTCAAAATCACAAACAAACGAGTGAGTCCATCTGTCTGTCCTGCCAACTCTTTATAATGCAAGAAGATTTTTTTCGTAAGCTGCTCTCAATCTTAACTCTACTCCCCACTCCCCACTGCCCCACTCACTCTCTCACTACCCACTCACTCCCACTCCGCCCACTCACCAATCTCTCCAAGTTTTTCAATGCACTCGAAAATGCTTCTTATTTTTAGCGTCGGTAGCCAAATGACAGACGCGTCTTGATTACGGAATTGTCGAGTTCCTGAATGCGGAAAAAATATTAGGGATCGTGGTGGTGAGGGAATGGGAGGGTGGTGGGTGGGGGATGGAGAGGGTGGGGGGGTGGATGGGTGGGGGGTGGGAGGAGGGAGGGGTGGGTAGGGGGTGGTGGGAGAGGTGGGGGGTGGGGGTGATGGGTGGGGGTGATGGGTGGGGGTGATGGTGGGGTGATGGGTGTGGGTGATGGGTGGAGGTGATGGGTGGGGGTGATGGGTGGGTTGATGGGTGAGGTGATGGGTGTAGGTGATGGGTGTGGGTGATGGGTGGGGGTGATGGGTGAGGGTGGGTGGATGATGGGTGTAGGTGATGGGTGGGGTGATGGGTGGGGTGATGGGTGGGGGTGATGGGTGGGGGTGATGGGTGGGGTGATGGGTGTGGGTGATGGGTGTGGGTGATGGGTGGGGTGATGGGTGGGGTGGGTGGGGTGGTGGGTGTGGGTGGTGGGTGGTGGGTGGGGTGATGGTGTGGGTGATGGGTGGGGGTGATGGGTGGGGTGGGTGTGGGTGGGTGGGGTGGGTGGGGTGGGTGGGGTGGGTGGGGTGATGGGTGGGTTGGTGGGTGATGGGTGGGGTGGTGGGTTGGGGGTTGGGTGGGTGATGGTTGGGGTGGGTTGGGTGGGGTGGGGTGGTTGGGGTGGGTGGGGTTGGGTTGGGGTGATGGGTGGGGTGATGGGTGTGGGTGATGGGTGGGGTGATGGGTGGGGTGATGGGTGCGGTGATGGGTAGGGTGATGGGTGGGGGTGATGGGTGGGGTGATGGGTGTGGGTGATGGGTGGGGGTGATGGGTGTGGTGATGGGTGTAGGTGATGGGTGGGGTGATGGGTGGGGTGATGGGTGGTGATGGGTGTGGGTGATGGGTGTAGATGGGTGGTGTGGGTGATGGGTGGGGTGATGGGTGGGGGTGATGGGTGGGGTGATGGGTGGGGGTGATGGGTGGGGTGATGGTGTGGGTGATGGGTGGGGTGGTGGGTTTGGGTGATGGGGTGATGGTGGGGGTGATGGGTGGAGTGATGGGTGTGGGTGATGGGTGGGGTGATGGGTGGGTGTAGGTGATGGGTGGGGGTGATGGGTGGGGGTGATGGGTGGGGGTGATGGTGGGGGTGATGGGTGGGTGATGGTGGGGTGATGGGTGGGGGTGATGGGTGGGGGTGATGGGTGAGGTATGGGTGGGGGTGATGGGTGTAGGTGATGGGTGGGGTGATGGGTGGGGTGATGGGTGTTGGTGTGATGGGTGTGGGTGATGGTTGTGGGTGATGGGTGGGGTGATGGGTGGGGTGATGGGTGAGGTGATGGGGTGGGGTGATGGGTGGGGTGATGGGTGTAGGTGATGGGTGTGGGGTGATGGGTGGGGTGATGGGTGGGGGGTGATGGGTGGGGTGATGGGTGGGGGTGATGGGTGGGGGTGGGTGGGGTGGGTTGGGGTGGGAGTGGTGGGTGGGGTGGGGGGGGAGTGGGTGGGGGTGATGGGTGGGGGTGGGTGGGGTGGGTGGGGGTGGGTGGGGTGATGGGTGGGGTGGTGGGTTGGGGTGGGTGGGGGTGATGGGTGGGGTGATGGGTGGGGTGATGGGTGGGGGTGGGTTGGGGTGGTGGGGTGGGGTGGGGTGGGGTTGGGTTGGGGTGGGGTTGGGGTGGGGTGGGGTGGGGGTGATGGGTTGTGGGTTGGTGGGTGTGGGTGGGGTGATGGGTGGGGTGATGGGTGGGGTGATGGAGTGGGGGGTGATGGGTGGGAGTGGGTGGGGGTGATGGGTGGGGTGATGGGTGGGGTGATGGGTGTGGGTGATGGGTGTGGGTGAGTGGGTGGGGGGTGATGGGTGGGGGTGGGTGGGGGTGATGGGTGTGGGTGATGGTGGGGGTGATGGGTGGGGGTGATGGGTGAGGGGGTGATGGGTGGGGTGATGGGTGGGGTGATGGGTGGGGTGATGGGTGGGGATGATGGGTGGGAGTGATGGGTGGGGGTGATGGGTGGGGGGTGATGGGTGGGGTGATGGGTGGGGATGATGGGTGAGGTGATGGGGTGGGGTGATGGGTGGGGAATTGTTGGGTGGGGGGTGATGGGTGGGGGTGATGGAGTTGTGGGTGATGGGTGGGGTGATGGGTGGGGGGTGATGGGTGGGGGTGATGGGTGTAGGTGATGGTGGGGTGATGATTGGGGGTGATGGTTGGTGATGGGTGTGGGGTGATGGGTGGGGATGGGTGGGGTGATGGGTGGTGTGGGTGATGGGTTGTAGGTGATGGGTGGGGGTGATGGGTGGGGTGATGGGTGTAGGTGATGGGTGGGGGTGATGGGTGGGGGTGATGGGTGGGAGTGATGGGTAGGGGTGATGGGTGTAGGTGATGGGTGTAGGTGATGGGTGGGGGTGATGGGTGGGGGTGATGGGTGTAGGTGATGGGTGGAGTCCGTGATCATGTGGGGGTGATGGGTGTAATGGGTGGAGTCCGTGATCATGTGGGTGTTTAGAGTGCATAAACAAACAGCCCAAACAAGTGATGGCAAGGATAGAAAAGTTGTACACAAAAGGTCTGGGAAGAATCACACCTGACGCTTCACCCCTCTCCCCCGCCCCCCCCCCCGTTCTCCTTCTCTTCCCCCCTCCCCCTCTCTCTTCCTCCTCCCTCTCCTACCCTCTCTCTTCCTCTTCCCTCTCCTTTCCCTCTCCTCCATATCTTCCTTTTCCCATCTCTTTCATCTCCTTCTATCCCTTTCCTCCATCTCTCAATCCACTTCCTTCCTCCCTCTTCTCCCATCCGTCCCTTCTCCCTATTCTTTTAACATCATCTCTTCTCTTTCCTCTTCACCACCGTTCTCCCACCTCCCTTCTTCATCCCCCTCCACCTCCCTTCTTCCTCAACGGGGATTCAAGAACAATCATCCAGTCTTCGGTAGAGTCTCAATGCATTTTTTTCCTCCCTCCTCTACGGTTCTCTGTGGTCGGCATTTATAGAGTAGTGAAGTTGTGTAAGGGTGTATTGTAAGGAAGTCTTTTAGAGTCGCCCTCACGCAACCAACTATCAGACGAAGAGGAAGTTAGCCGTCGGGATATTGGGAGACTTGTACGGTCAGACTGTGTAAGTTTGCTTCAGGTGTAGGTTAGGTTTAGGGATCTTGGTTTAGGTTTAGGTTAGGTTTAGGGATCTTGGTTTAGGTTTAGGTTAGGTTTAGGGATCTTGGTTGAGGTTTAGGTTAGGTTTAGGGATCTTGGTTGAGGTTTAGGTTAGGTTTAGGGATCTTGGTTGAGGTTTAGGTTAGGTTTAGGGATCGTGTTTTAGGTCAAGGTTTAAGTTGTTTGGTTTTTTGTTTACGCTCTCGTGTTTATTATTTGTTTATCTTGTTCAAGTAGTTAGTTTCTTTGTTTTTGTTTTAGATTCTTATGTTACAAAAAATTTCTTAGTTTATATTTTATTTACTCGTTTATTGTTCCTTCGTCTGTTTGTTAATAACTTTTTACAAACTTTCAATTCTCTGTCTATGTCTGTGTGTATGTCTGTCTGTCTGTCTCCTTCTGTCTCTGTCTGTCTGCCTGTCGCTGTTTGTTTGTCTGTCTATTTCTCTCGCTTTCTCTGTCTGTCTGTCTGTCTGTCTGTCTGTCTCTCTTTCTCTGTCTGTCAGTCTGTCTGTCTGTCTGTGTCTCTTTCTCTGTCTGTCAGTCTGTCTGTCTGTCTTTATATACCATTTAGATTAAACTCTCAGCAATTCGTGTATTCATAAAGAACTCAACATTATCAGTCAGATCAGTGAGGAACGTGTTCAGATGATATTGATTAGACATGACATCCACGCCTCCCACCCCCACCCCCCACCACCCTTCATCACGCCCCCACCCCTTACCACCCCCTACCCCTTACCACCCCCACCTCACCACCCAACTCAATCTCTCTCTCAATCACACCCCTCACTACCCCCCACTCCTCATCACCCCCACCCCCCACCCCTCATCACCCCCTCCACCACCCCCACCCTCACCACCCCACCACCCCTCACCCCACTACCCCACCACCCCTCACCACCCCCCACCACCGCCCACCCCCCACCCCTCACCACCCCCCACCCTCACAACGAAAACGTAAAAATATTAATAATGCCGCAAAATTCATGATATAAATTGCGTATGAAAGTAGGTGATTGTATCTTGAAAATTAATTGACTCTAAATGATAGGAGATATTCGCTTACAGAGGCTGATATATGATGTTGCAGAGGTGAATGGTGGTGAGAGGTGGGTGATGAGGTGGGGGTGGTGAGTGGTGGGTGGTGAGTGGTGGGTGGTGAATGGTGGGGGGTGGTGAGGAGTGTGGTCTGTCTGTCTGTCTGTCTGTCTGTTTGTCTGCCTCTCTGTTATCCGGAATAGAGGAGAGAGAGAGAGAGAGAGAGAGAGAGGTGTTAACAGTCGCACGTTTCCTCAACAAAAGGGGAATTATTTTAAATCTTAGGTCAAGACTGTTGAGACTAAGCTGAACCTGCTATGACCTGTTTAAGCTTTGGTAGAGGCTTTTGAGACTAAGCTGAACATACATACAGCATTACCACTTATATCTACCTTCCTTAAAATCTTCGCTTCTTGACAGGTGAAGAAATATACCAACAAAATCTTATAACCCATTTAATTAATAGAGTTGGCGCAGGTGAGCGAGATTTACCTGAGCAAAAAATACTTAATAGAGTCTTTAAGTAATTTATAACGTAATTAAGTAGTTATGACGTAATTAAGTACTGCAGAGCTCTTAAGGTTGTAATGAGAGCTTTGTATTCAATTACACTAAGATCATGTGTGTAATCATCATGGTCTTAGGTGTGTTGATGTTTGATATGTGGGGATTTGTGTGTGTGCGTGTGTGTGAGGGGGTGGGGGATGGGGGAGTGGGAGTGTGGGGAGGTGGGGTAGTGGGGTGGGGTGGGTGGGGTGGTGGTGTGGGGGTGGGGTGGTGGGGTGTGGGGTGGGGTGGGGTGTGGGGTGGGGTGTGGGGGGGTTGGGGTTGGTGGGTTGGGGTGGTGGGTGTGGGGTGGGTTGGTGGGGTTGGGGTTGGGGTGGGGTGTGTGGGGTGGGGTTGGTGGGGTGTGGGTTTGTGTGGGATGGAGTGTGTGTGTGGGTGTGTGTGTGTGTAGTAGAGGGTACGGCAGGTGTGTGTGGCAGTGAGTAATAGTGTCTTGCCTCTAACGTGTTCTTACTTCAGGTTTGTTTAGGTGTGTGTGTGTGTGTAGGTGTGTGTGTGTGTGACCTGAGCTTAAGGGAAGATAATGCTATGTGTGTCAGTAGAAAAGTGAATGGTATATTGTGGATGGTTAGGGTAGGTTAGAGTAGCTAAGATACGATTATGTTAACTTAGCATGAGTTAGATTACGTTAAAGTCGGTTAAGTTCAATCAGGTTGTTCGATTAAATTAGATTAGATTAAGTTAGATTAGATTAGCGAACCGTAATTACAAATCTTTACATGGAGGTTAAGTGTGAAATCTAACCACCCTCCCTTAAACCCCTTCCCCTTCCCCTAACCCCCATCCCCCTGACCCCCACCTAGCTGGAACCCCGATAAGGAAACATACGTGCGGATAATGTGCAGCTTTGCTTATCTGTTCACGAGGCTCTGAGATAACAGCACCCGGAAACATTACCCTTTGTTTGAGGATTTGTCCAGATATACAAAACTGGGAGGGCGTTAGTATGAGGCTGGGTGGTGTTTTAGATAGATAAATAGATAGATAGATAGATAAAGATAGATAGATAGATAGATAGATAGATAGATAGATAGATAGATAGATACTCTGTTTTCCTGTCTGACTGTCTCCCTGAGGCAGAGCAAAGCCGACCGAAGGAGAGAGACGGACAGTCGACATCTCATCCAGGCTGTAACATAACTTCTGGGCTGCTGCTTCTGTTCGGAGATCAACTCCGCGAGTCTGGCGTAGAAACATCTTGCACTTGGGCCCATCCCACCAGAGGTTGTGAACACTAGAGGAGTGAAGCTGCCTTGATCAACGTTTTGAATTCTCTCCCCATATGCCCTTCTCTTGTCGTTCTCGTTCCTCCTATGTGCAGCATCGAGAGCTAGGTTACGGTGACAAGTGGCCATGGGATCAAAAATCCTGATGTCGAAGAAAGCTCGCTGTCCCCGCGTCCAGAATCCTCGAGCACTGACGTCCACACGGGCTTCGTTAGATGTGTTTGAAGTCCTGTGTTGGAAGATCTCACCATCCAGTGGAAGGAGGGTCGGTTCTACCATGACGTCCCGGCAGATTTCCTTCAACATATTTGCTGTGAGATCCCTTACCTCGTCATGCCTCATGCATATGAAGCCCCTCTTCTTGCAGACCATGGCGTGATCGCCGTCATAGGAAGAGCCACACACGCATTGGGAGGGCAAACCATCTGCTGGCCAACCGTACCTTAGAGCAATGGCATCTGTAAATTCTTGTTTGCTAAGGCTGAAACCATTTGCCCTTATCGGTAACGTAGTTAACCAGTTCGAGGCGCCCACCTCCTGCGCTATAGCTACTTTTTTGGTCAAATTTTCTGGAACCTGCAGCAATAGTTGCTGCAACATGTCATTTTGGCAGTGCTGCCGATCTGTTGTAATGGCCCTACGGATCTTATTTACTTCGCTGGGGTCCACTTCCCCTGTTGCATTCTGGGCTATTATGTGGTCAGTGAGGGCTGCCGTGAGCTTAAGTGAATTTTGATGTTCAGTGTCAGCAATCTCCTCTGGATTAGTTAGTCCCATCCCTCCCAGTCTTGGTGGAAGTGCAAGAAGTGTTCTTTCTGCTGGGGTTAAGTCAGGGTGTTTCACTAGTTTGGGAATGAACTTGACACTGATAGCTTCTTCCAGAGGGTGGAGGAGGGGTCCGATCTCAGGGATGGTACGCATCAGGTAGTTCCAGCGATGCTTGACTCCATGGGTGAATGCTGCAAAGGCCGCATGTGGCTCTGTGTTAGCAATCTCAGATAGAGCTTGGATTTCGCTAACCCACTCATTCACCTTTCCCGCTATGTACTCGGTCTTGAAGTCCGTAGTGCCAATTACTGCGCCTAGATGTCTTTGGCCATCCTTAGTTATTTTGACCTCACTTCCGCCAAAAACCTTCAAAGCCCGTTCATAATGTTCTGGCTTCACGATGAGGAAGGACTTGCTAGCGTTTGGGTGGTACCCTATTGTACTACTACTACTACTACATTGACTACTACTACTACTAATAATAATAATAATAATAATAATAATAATAATAATAATAATAATAATAATAATAATAATACTGTAGAACCATAAATAAATATGAAAATTTAAAAAAAATCAAGAGTGAGAAATGATATACTATATGTTTGTTGTGTTGTCAAAGTAAGAGAAACAATTGAGACCCTACAATTGTGTGTAAATGAGACAGAAAGTCAGATCAGCAACCTGAGACTAGGTCACAATTTTCGTGATGCCATATGGCAGCAGGGTCTATCATTAGACAACACCTTATGCTTCCAATATTTTCTCAGGCGGTAGTACCTCCCTGTTTGGTAACTGTCTAGTACCTACTACCTACGCCTATATCTATGTCGTTTATGTATATGATAAATAGTAATGATCCAAGTACTGTGCCTTAGGGTATTCCACAATTGACGTTACCCTTGTTGGATTTGGTGCCATGAATGCTGACTCTCTGTTTCTTGTCCTGTAACTACGCCCTAATTCAGTTTAGAACATCTCCAATTCCATGAGCCTCCACTTTATGTATTAGTCTTTCGTGGGGAACCATGTCGGTGGCTTTGCTAAAGTCGAGGTAAGCCACATCATAATCGTGTCTGTTATGGGTTGCGAACTTTGTAAGCGCTTAAGGAAATTAAGGATTTCACATCTCCTGCAGTGGTGATTCACTAAAGAGTTATGAAGTCCACAACTAGACATAAAATGGCATTAATCTCTACTAAACAACATGTGACCAAAACAAACCAAGACCCAACACCCAAATGAGGAGGCTATTCCATCACTCAGCCATTGTAATCATTGGGATTTCTTCAGTTATCATCATAATGGTTAATTCAAAACGCTGAACACTGAAATTACAATTAAATAGCACGTAACCTAATCCAAGTTCATCAAACCTTTGAAAAACGGGTAAGAATGAATAACTGTGATGTCATGATTTTTCTCTGACAACAAGTATTTTTTCATTGGTATTTGATGTGATACATTCAGTAGTGATGTTTTTTCACCACAATATTAGTGAATGTATGTTAACCTAACCTAACCTAACTTCGTGTAACGTAACGTAACCTACCCTAACTTCATGTAACATATCATAACGTAACGTAACCTAACCTAACCTAGCCTAAGA
>NW_024738300.1:9261678-9322319 GCF_018991925.1 Homarus americanus | reverse complement strand
CAATTACTTTTTACCAGGATTCAGGTTTTTAGATTACAGGACAAAGATCAAAGGAAGGGGAGGAGAGGATCACGTGAAGGTCAGGCAAGGGTTGAGTGGGGTTATAGGTTAGGTTGGTTAGGTTAGAGTTGGGTTAGGTGCAGGTCAGGATCGGATTGGGATTGGGATTGGGATTGGATTGGGATTAGACCAGGACAGGATTAGAGTTAGGATTAGGATTGAGACTTTCAGGATTGCAGTTCAATAACTGAATTACAGGGGCAGGAAGAATGAAACTCATGAGGTGGAGGCTCGACAGAGCAGTGGTGTGTGTGTGTGTGTGTGAAAAAAAAAAAAAAAAAAAAAAAAAAAAAAAAAAAAAAAAAAAAAAAAAAAAAAAAAAAAAAAAAAAAAAAAAAAAAAAAAAAAAAAAAAAAAAAAAAAAAAAAAAAAAAAAAAAAAAAAAAAAAAAAAAAAAAAAAAAAAAAAAAAAAAAAAAAAAAAAAAAAAAAAAAAAAAAAAAAAAAAAAAAAAAAAAAAAAAAAAAAAAAAAAAAAAAAAAAAAAAAAAAAAAAAAAAAAAAAAAAAAAAAAAAAAAAAAAAAAAAAAAAAAAAAAAAAAAAAAAAAAAAAAAAAAAAAAAAAAAAAAAAAAAAAAAAAAAAAAAAAAAAAAAAAAAAAAAAAAAAAAAAAAAAAAAAAAAAAAAAAAAAAAAAAAAAAAAAAAAAAAAAAAAAAAAAAAAAAAAAAAAAAAAAAAAAAAAAAAAAAAAAAAAAAAAAAAAAAAAAAAAAAAAAAAAAAAAAAAAAAAAAAAAAAAAAAAAAAAAAAAAAAAAAAAAAAAAAAAAAAAAAAAAAAAAAAAAAAAAAAAAAAAAAAAAAAAAAAAAAAAAAAAAAAAAAAAAAAAAAAAAAAAAAAAGAAGGGAGTGGGGAAAAAAAGGAAAAGGAGACGAGGTGGAAGAGCCTTCAGCAGGGGGTTGGGAAAAATATCAACTGAGGTGGAAAAACCATCAACTGAGAGTGGGCATCAACTTGAGGTGGAGTTAATCTTCAACGTAAAAATGTAAGCTGGGTATCAGAGGCAAATAAAACGGTCAATATTTACCTAAGCCCTCAAGAGCTGGACAACGACGACAAAGAATAACGACAAGACTACTCTGTTCCTGGAATGCAGGTGGGACGTGGTGGGGTGAAGGAGTGGGAGTGGTGGGTGGGTGGGGGTGGGTGGGGGTGGAGTGAGTGGGTGGGGGTGATGGAGTGGGGGAGTGGAAGGTGGGGAGTGGGTGGGGTTGGGGGTGGGTGAGGGGTGGGTGGGAGTGGGTGGGGGTGTCTGGGTGGAGTGGGGAGGAGGGTCAGACTCCTGAATTATGAAGAAAAAGGAAAAATGGAAAGGAGGAGAAAAGGAAAGGGCAAAGGTGACATAGGAAGACAACAGACAAAATAAAAGAAGGAAAGAAGAAGGAAGGAAAGAAAAAGAAGGAAGGAAGGAGGGAGGGAGAGGAAGGAAGGAGGAAGGAAGGGAAGGAAGGAGGGGAGGAAGGAAGGAGGAGGAGAGGGAGGAGGGAGGGAGGGAGGGAAGGAAGGGAGGAAGGAAGGGAGGAAAGGAAGGGGAGGGGAGGGGGGAGGGGGAAGGAATGGAAGGATGAAGGAAGGAGGAAGAAAAGGAGGGACAGAAGGAAGGAGGAAGAAGAATAAGGGGAGGAGGAAAAGGAAGGAGGGAGGGAGGAGGAGGAGAAAGGAGGAGGGAGGAAGGAGGGAGGGAGGGAGGAGAGGAGGGAGGGTGGGGAGGGAGAGAGACAGGGGAGGAAGGGAGGGAGGGGAGGGGGAAGGAAGAGGGAAGGAAGGAAGGGGAAGGAGGGGGAGGGGAGGAGTGGGAGGGAAGGAAGGAAGGAAGGGGGAGGAGGGAGGGGAGGGGAGGGGGGGGAGGAGGAGGGAGGGAGGAGGGAGGAAGGGAAGGAAAGGAAAGAAGGAAAAGGAAGGAGGGGAAGAAGGAAGGGGAGGAGAATGGAAGGGGAAGGGGGAAGGAGGGAAGGGAAGAAAAGAAAAAAAAAACAGGACTTGTGTGGTGGGGGGACAGGGTGTGAGTTGAGTGAGGGGTGGTGGAGTGGGGTTGGAGGTGGTGGTGGTTGAGGTGTGGTGGGGTTGGTGAGGTGGTGGGTGGGGGTGGTGGTTGGGAGTTGTGGGGGTGTGGTGGGGGGGGTTGTGGGTGGGGTTGGAGGAGTGTGGTGGGTGTGGGGAGTGTGGGTGGGGTTGGGGGTGGGGTGAGTGGGTGGTGGTGGTGGTGGGTGGGTGTTGGTGGATGGTGTGAGTTGGTGGGGTGGTGGGGTTGGTGGGGTGGGGTGGGGGGTGGGGTGTGGGTGGGGTGGGGAGGGTGTGGTGGGGAGGGTTGTGGGTGGGGTTGGGGTGTTGAGGTGGTGGGTGGGAGGGAGTGGTGGGTGGGGTTGGTGAGGTGGGTGTGGGTGAGGGGTGATTGGTGGTGGTGTTGGAGGGGTGGGGTGGTGAGGTGGTGGGTGGGTTGGGGTGGGAGGGGTGGTGGTGGGGTGGTGGGTGGGGTTGGTGGTGGGTGTGGTGGTGATGGTGATGGGTGGGGTGGGTGTGGGTGTGGTGGGGTTGGTGGTGGTGGTGGTGGTGGAGTGGTGGGTTGTGGTGGGTTGGTGGTGGGTGTGGTGGGTGGGGGTGATGGGTGGGGGTGGATAGGAGGTGGTGGTTGGGGGAGAGTAGTGCAGGAGTGGGAAGGTAGAGGGGTGTGGGGTGATGGGTGGGGGGTTGGTAGGGAGGGATGGGGGTGATGGGTTGGATTGGAGTGTAGTGGGTGAGGGTGGGTGGGGTTGGAAGGAGGAGGGTGGTGGTTGGGGGTGATGGGAGGGTAGTGGGGGTGATGGGTGGGGTTGGAGGAGGGGAGTGGTGGGTAGAGAAGGGGTGATGGAGTGGGGTTGGAGGAGGGAGGTGGTGGGTGGGTGATGGGTGGGGGTGGAAAGGAGGGTAGTGGGTGAGGGTGTGGGTGGGGGTGTGAGGAGGGAGTGGTGGGTGAGGGGTTATGGGTGGGAGGTTGGAGGGAGGGTAGTGGGTGAGTGGTGTGGGTGGGGTTGGGTGTGGGAGTGGGTGAGGGTGATGGGGAGGGTGGTGGGGGGGTGGTGGGGTGGAGGAGGAGGGTAGTGGGAGGGGGTGTGGGTGAGAGGTGGGGAATGGTGGGTGAAGGTGGGGGGTAAAGAAGGGTGATGGGTGTGGTGGGGGAGGGAGGGGTCAAATCAGAACTCTGACCTTGTGTGGAAAAAAGTCAGGAGTGGGGAGTGGGGGAGGGGCGAGGTGACATGGGGAGACGGCAGACAGGAAGAAAGAAAGGAAGGAAGGAAGGAAGGAAGAGTGGAAGGAGGGAGGGGAAGGAAGGAGGGGAGGGGGAGGGGAAGGAGGAGGGAAGGAAGGAGGAAGGAAGGGAAGGAAAGGAAGGGAAGGAAGGGAGGAAAAGGAAGAGGAGGGAAGGGAAGGGAGGGAGGAGGGAGGAAGGAGGAAGGAGGAGGAGGAAGGAGGAAGGAAGGAGGGAAGGAAGGAGGAAGGAAGGAAAAAAGAAGGAAGGAGGGGAGGGAGGGAAGGAATGAGGAAGGAGGAGGAGGGAGGAAGGTGGGAAGAGGGGGAGGGAGGGGAGGGAGGAGATGGGGAGGGGGAAGGAAGGAGGGAAGGGGGAAGGGAGGAGGAGGGAGGAAGGAAGAAGGAAGGGAGGGAGAAGGGAGGGAAGGAAAGGAAGGAGGAAGAAAGGGGAGGGAAGGAGGGAAGGAAAAAGGAATAGAAGGAAGGAAAGAAGGAAGAAGGAAGGAGGGAGGAAGAAAGGAATGAGGGGAGGGAGGCGAGGGAAGGGAGGAAGGAAGAGGAAGGAGGGAGGGGGAAGGGAAGGAGGAAGGAATGGATGGAAGGAAGGAAGGAAGAAGGAAGGAAGGAGGAGATGGGGAGGGAGGGGAGGGAGGAGGGGAGGGAGGGGAAGGAAGGAAGGAGGGAGAAAGGAAGGGGAAGGAAGAAAATAAAAAGAAAGAAAGGGGAAGGGTGGAGGGGGGGGGGGGTGAGTGAGTGAGGGGGGGAGGGGAGATGGAGGTGGTGAGTGAGAGGGAGGGAGGGATGGATGGTGAGTGGGGGGGAGGGGAGGATGGGTGGTGGTGGGGGGGAGGGGATGGGTGGTGGGGAGGGGAGGGAGGGAGATGGGTGGTGGGTGGGGAGGGAGGGGGATGGGTGTGGTGAGGGAGGGAGATGGTGGTGGTGAGGGGGAGATGGTGGTGGTGAGAGGGAGATGGTGGTGGTGGGGGGAGGGAGATGGTGTGGTGGGTGAGGAGGGAGGGGATGGTGGTGGGTGAGAGGAGATGGTGGTGGTGAGGGGGATGGGTGGTGGTGGGGGGGGGAGGGATGGGTGGTGGTGGGGGGAGGGGGTGGGTGTGGTGGTGGGGGGGAGGGAGATGGTGTGGTGAGTGGGGAGGGGGGGATGGAGTGGTGTGGTGGGGAGGGGAGGGAGGATGTGGGTGGTGGTGGGGAGGATGGGTGGTGGTGAGGGGAGGAGATGGTGGTGGTGGAGGGGAGGAGATGGTGGTAGTGAGGAGGGAGGGAGATGGTGGTGGTGAGAGGGAAGGGATGGTGGTGGTGAGGAGGGAAGGAGGAGGAGGACATATAGAGCTGTGGCAGGAAAAATGGTTGATGGAATTGGCGGAGAGAGAGAGAGAGAGAGAGAGAGAGAGAGAGATACTGATCTGTGCGTGTATGTTGTGAAAGACGTCACGTAAATATGCCCGACCATTACTTCTGTCACAAAAAAAACCACTAAACACATAAAAAACACCCCAAAACACATAACTTTTAACCTCAGAGTAAAACATTAAACTTGACTTGCGATTATTTCCATAAAAACATTTCCTCATTTCAGCGACGAGTGTTTTTGGGGGAATTATTGCTCTACACAATCATAATAATGGTTGAGTTAGGCCGCAGGTCACGAGCGGGGCGAACCGGCTTGCCTTTCTAAATATACCTGTGCCCTTTGAACGTCACCTGCACTCCGGGATAAGAGTCTTGGTTCTAAATATAGCGAGGATTCACCTTTCATCAGCAAGAGCTTCTAAATGGCGTATATAAACCGGAACAGCTTCAAGTAATAAAGTATAGTAGAGAGAGAGAGCAACGGCAGAGACGCGGTAGTAATCGACCCTTGAGCTTTAGATGGCCTGTGGGATTGTGGGTAATGGACTTGTAAACAATAACAAACTACATGGTTCTCTAGGCTCCTGTGAGAGGCGACGACGTGTCTTGGCAAATTAAACACGATTAAGACCTGGAACGACGAGATTACGACAAGTGGACGACATGACACGAGCCAAGCACGACCTGGAACGACAATGTAATGACAGAGAACGACAAAAACAGTAACCAACACAATACAACACACTGCTCCCCTGCCTGCTTAGTCTGTGTGATTCTCAGTTGAAACATCTGCTTGGTTTACCCGAAGCGCGGAAAATACATCAGTCAGTGCTAAGGGTCTATATGACACACGTTCCTGAGTCTGTTATGGAAATGTCAATTAGCCCCGCCCTCTTTCTCTACTCTTGACTGGTGATTGGCCAGTTAGAAAAGAAATACCTAAAGGAGTACTGGAGATTGACCCAAATTACTGCTACAATAACCAATCAGAAGAACATTCGCCATACTGCTGGGCGGAGCTGAGTGTGACTCTACCATAAGAATAACGACCAGTAGATTATAAAACAAACTAATAAAATACTACTACCATAACTAACCTAATCTAAGTTAGTTTGGTTAGGTTATAATATCAATCGCCATCTTAACTGAAAGAGTCAATTTCACCTCATAACAATTTCCATAAGGTATAGCTACAGAACAGGTGTTGAATGGCACAGTCTTCCCCCGAGTCTAACCAACAAGCCTTACAAAATAATATCTGGCCATCATGCCGTTATCTCCCTCTAGGCTACATTACTATCCACCAGAGGGCATGATTGATTACCCCACCGCCGTCACGCCACGTCTGAGTGTCACACAATCAGGGAAAAATGTGTCGGAACCGAAGAGGAAATATTACCCCGAACAGGAAATGTTTCTCGTCAAATCATCCGCAGTCTGGCGCATCCCCTCAGGCGGTGAAAACTCGAGTCATTTTTGGGTTCCATTTTTTACAATCATATAAGGCGTCCAATAATTTGATACTTACACTCATAACATTATTTACATTTACCAGTAACATATCAATCAAAAATTATGTATATATACGTTTTATACATGAATACATACATTACCAACATAATGTATACTGTGTGTGTGTGTGTGTGTAAACCATATATATTTGTCCTCAATATTTTATACGTGTCACTGTTTGTTGACATTCTATATAAACAACTTTTTTCCCCCACAGGTACCAGTGGAGGTGGAGTGCAGGCTCAAAACATAACACCTGCCAATAACGGAGAGAGAGAGAGAGAGAGAGAGAGAGAGAGAGAGAGAGAGAGAGAGAGAGAGAGAGAGAGAGAGAGAGAGAGAGAGAGAGAGAGAGAGAGAGTTTATCCATAGCTGTAAAGAGAATGTAGATCTTTTATTAACTGTATGTACTCGGATCTTTACCACTTGAGTACGATGACAACCCCGAGGACAATGAATTAACCCAGAGAATGATGAACAGTTGTTATGTACCTGGGGTGAGGTGGGATGACTGAACGGAGAGGGAGGATAAATGGACGGGAGGAGAAGGGGAGAAGAGGAGGAGGAGAAGGGGAGGAAGAGGAGGAGGAAGGTGGGGAGGAAGAGGAGGAGACCGCAAGAGGATTCTCAGTGGACACGCAAGTCTGTGCATTTTTATCAACCAATCAATCAATCAATCAATACGTAGTAAATAAATTAGTGAATAACCAGAGGGCTGTAGTAGTACCCCTGACTACACCATCCCTGGCGTGTACACCCCTGACTACACCATCCCCTGTACCTGGGTGTACACCCCCGGGTGTACACCCCTGGCGTACATCACCATTCCCCCGGCGTGTACACCACCACCTGGCATGTACAGTTGGGACTTTTCCTGCTGGTACACTTAATACTGTCAATCGACCCATTACGTGAGGTGTGACGGAGGTGTGTGTGGGAGGAGGAGGTGGAGGGGAGGAGGAGGGAGGTGAGGGGAGAAGTGAGGGAGGTGTGAGGGGAGGTGTGAGGGGAGGTGTGGGGGGGAGGAGGGAGGGGGAGGGGAGGAGGGAGGAGGTGTGAGGGGGGAGAAGTGAGGGAGGTGTGGAGGGAGGTGTGAGGGGAGGTGGGGAGGAGTGAGGGAGGAGGAGGGAGGTGTGAGGGAAGGAGGAGGAGGTGTGGGGAAGGAGTGAGGGAGGTGTGAGGGAGGTGTGTGGGGAATGAGTGAGGGAGGTGTGTGGGGAAGGAGTGAGGGAGGTGTGTGGGGAAGGAGTGAGGGAGGTGTGTGGGGAAGGAGTGAGGGAGGTGTGTGGTAGCCGATACTATAGACAGATTAAAGAGTTACCTGGGCTGACCACGACAAAACTAAGTTAGATAAAGTCTTTACCATAAGAGTTTGTCCCCTTAACTGCGTCTTGGTGTTAAGGGATCGTATCTAGTTAAGGTAGAGTCTTAGTGTGTATTTATGATGCCATTTTGGGTGTTGTCTTGGTCGTGTTTTATCTTACGTCACCCAGGCATACACCCCTACGCAAGGGTACACCCACTCAGGCATATACCCACACTCAGGCATACACCAACACCCAGGCATGCGAGTACATCCACATCCAGAGATACACCCACGTCCAGGAATAGCCCACACTCAGGCATGCACCCACACCTAAGGATACACCAGGTATATACCCCACGCCCAGGCATACACCCATACTCAGGCATACACCCACTCAGACTCATCACGCCCAGGCATACACACAAGCCCAGGCATACCACCCAGGCATACACCCACCCAGGCATACACCCACACCCAGGCATACACCCACACCCAGGCATGAGACACCCACACCTACTCACCCTCAAGCTACACCCACGTCCAAACACTCTCACAGCCACCTACCACATTCCTTCCCCACCCACACCCCCAACCTACTAGTATACCCCTCCCCGACCTACAGTACACCTCTCCCCGACCTACAGTACACCTCCTGACCCACAGTCCACCCTCTCCCCGACCTACAGTACACCCCCACCCACATCCCCTCCCCAACACCCCACTCCACACCCCCCCCACCTACCCCTTCCCCACCTACACCCACTCCCCACCTACCCCCTTCCCTACACACCTTCCCTATCTACACCTCTTCCATACTCCTCACTACACCTCTCAACACCCTCCTCATCTGTTACACTCCTTCTCACTCCACACTTCACCTGCTGCACCCAAAACACAACCCCCCTCTACATTAAAACACAAAAAATAAATCCTGTTTCAGCCAACTATTTTATTCAATTCATTCCTGTGTTTAGTCAGTTAGTTTCCCGCCTGTATTACACCGACTGATGATTATTTTACCTGTTGAGGGACATTTCAATTTCCACCTTAAAGGCAGCTTAACTTGGCCAGTATTCATGTCTTAAATTCTCCTTAAAAGATAAACCGTCTACTGTGTTTTAAGATGCGAGGTAAGTGATGGCAACCAATATGTCAATGATGGCAACCAATATGTCAATGATGGCAACCAATATGACGACGATGGCAACCAATATGACGATGATGGCAACCAATATGACGACGATGGCAACCAATATGACAATGATGGCAACCAATATGACGATGATGGCAACCAATATGACGACGATGGCAACCAATATGACGACGATGGCAACCAATATGACGACGATGGCAACCAATATGACGACGATGGCAACCAATATGGCAACCAATATCATCGAATTTTCACTTAGACATTATCTTAAGGAAATTACATGTGCTCTCCTATTTCTACAAGAAAAATAAAATATTAGTTTGAGATCCCAGGACCTGATAGTGTGTGTGTGTGTGTGTGTGTGTGTGTGTGTGTGTGTGTGTGTGTGTGTGAGGGGAAGATGTATGGGCTATCTGGAAGGGAGGAAGGGCGTGCGTGTGGCATAAAGGGAGAAAAGTCGTTCGTGTGTATGTGCGTGAGGATAGAGGGAGTATGGATGTATGGAAGGAGTGTAAGGCGTGAGGAAGGAGGGAATGGAGGAAGAGGGAGGGGGGGAGGAGGAGGGAGGGGAGAAAGAGGGGGAGGAGGGGAGAGGGAAGGGACAGGGGGGAGAGAGGAAGAGGGAAGGAAGAGAGGGGAGAGGGGAAGAGGAAGGGAAGAGGAGGGGAGAGAGGGAGAAGCATGTATGTTTGTAATTTAAGGACCATATTTGATAGAGGGAATTGAGGAGGGATGGGAGGCAAAGTGAGGGGAAGAGAGGGTGGAAAGAAGGTCAGAGACGAAAGTGAAGGGGAAGAGGGGGGATAGAGGGGAGATATGGCAGGGGAAGGAAGAAAGAGGAGAGGAGGGGAGAGGGGAGAAAGGGAGGAAGAGGAGGGGAAGAAAGGAGAGGAGGCAAGAAGTGAGAGGGAAGAAAGGGGAAAGGAGGGAAGAAAGAGGAGAGGGGAAGAAAGGAGGAGGGAAGAAAGAGGAGGAGGGAAGAAAGGAGAGGAGGGAAGAAAGGAGAGGAGGGAAGAAAGGGGAGAGGGGAAAGGAGGAGAGGGGGGGAAAAGGGGAAGAAAGAGAAGATGAAAGGAGATAGGAAGAAAAGGAGAGGGAGGAAGGAAAGGAAAAGGGGGGAGGGAAGAAAGGGGAGAGAAGAAAGGTGAGGGAGAAAAGGAGAATAAAAAGGGGGAGAAGGGTAAGAAGGGGGAGGAGAAAGAAAGGGAGATGGGAAGAAAGAGAAAGGGGAAGAACTGGGAGAGGGGGGAAGAAAAGGAGAGGGGGAAGAAAGGGGAGATGAGGAAGAAAGGGAAGAGAGGAACAGGGGAGAGAAGGAGAAGGAGAGAAGGAAGAAGGAGAGGGAAGAAAGGAAGAAGAGGGAAGAAATGGGAGGGGAAGAAAAGGGAGGGGGAAGAAAGGGGAGATGAGGAAAGAAAGGGAAGAGAAGGAAGACAGGGAGAGAAGGAGAAAGGAGGAGAAGGAAGAAAGGGAGAGAAGAAAGGGAAGAAAAGGAAGAAAGGGGAAAAAGGGAAGAGGAGGAAGAAAGGGAGAGGGGGAAGAAAAGAAGTGCATGATATGTCCATCAATACTGGAGGTACAGTTTTTATGGAAAAGACGAATGCAATAAGGTGTGTGTGTGTGTGTGTGTGTGTGTGTGTGTGTGTGTGTGTGTGTGTGTGTGGTGAATAATCTTACCCTCAGCGAAAATATACTCAATTAGGTGCCCGTGTACGTATATATTCATGTACGCATAAGCCATGTACGTCTGACAAGGATAATATAATCTAATAACGGCAGAAAGAGGAAAAACATAGTAGCCTCATGACTCTATTCACTCGTCATCAGCCAGCAGTGTACTAAATCCACTACACCTGGAAACTCAAATGTGGCAGAGAGAGAGAGAGAGAGAGAGAGAGAGAGAGAGAGAGGTAGAAAGGGTATGAGTGAAGGAAGAGAGAAGGGGAAGAGAGAAGAGAAGGGGAAGAGAAGACCTCCTCCCCCACCATCCATCACCACCACAGGGGGCGCCATCATCACCGCCACAACAACCCCACCACCCTACCCAATCCGTCATGCCCAATCGACGACCTAATCGACGGCTTACACGACTCGCTCATAATCCACCAGGTATAATGGGAGACGCACGTGACCCCGGGACCCTGGAGGGACCCTGAGTATGAGGAGCGAGGGACCCTGAGTGCTTTAGAAGACTCTGGAGGGCCTCTCAATATAGACTCTGGAGGGCCTTTCAATATAGACTCTGGAGGGCCTCTCAATATAGACTCTGGAGGGCCCTCAATATAGACTCTGGAGGGCCTCTCAATATAGACTCTGGAGGGCCTCTAATAGACTCTGGAGGGCCCTCAATATGGACTCTGGAGGGCCTCATAGACTCTGGAGGGCCTCTCAATATAGACTCTGGAGGCCCTCAAAGGACTCTGGAGGGCCCTCAATATGGACTCTGGAGGGCCTCTCAATATAGACTCTGGAGGGCCTTCATAGACTCTGGAGGCCTCAATATAGACTCTGGAGGCCTCTCAATATGACTCTGGAGGGCCCTCAATATAGACTCTGGAGGGCCTCTATATAGACTTGGAGGGCCTCAATATAGACTCTGGAGGGCCTCAATATAGACTCTGGAGGGCCTCAATATAGACTCTGGAGGCCCTCAATATAGACTCTGGAGGCCTCTCAATATAGACTCTGGGGCCCTCAATATAGACTCTGGAGGCCCTCATGGACTCTGGAGGCCTCTCATGGACTCTGGAGGCCTCTCAATATAGACTCTGGAGGGCCTCTCAATATAGACTCTGGAGGGCCTCAATATAGACTCTGGAGGGCCCTCAATAGACTCTGGAGGCCCTCAATGGACTCTGGAGGGCCCACAGACTCTGGAGGCCCTCAATATAGACTCTGGAGGCCCTCAATATAGACTCTGGAGGGCCAATATAAACTCTGGAGGCCCTCAATTGGACTCTGAGGCCTCAATATAGACTCTGGAGGGCCCTCAGATAGACTCTGGAGGGCCCTCAATATAGACTCTGGAGGGCACCTCAAAGACTCTGGAGGGCCCTCAATATAGACTCTGGAGGGCCTCTCAATATAGACTCTGGAGGGCTTTCAATATAGTCTCTGGAGGGCCTCTCAATATAGTCTCTGGAGGGCCTCAGACCTGGGGCCCTCAATATAGACTCTGAGGGCACCTCAATATAGACTCTGGGGGGCCCTCAATATAGACTCTGGAGGGCCTCTCAATACAGACTCTGGAGGCCCTCAATATGGACTCTGAGGGCCCTTCATAGACTCTGGAGGGCCTTTCAATATAGACTCTGGAGGGCCTCAATATAGACTCTGGAGGGCCCCTCACTTGGACTCTGGAGGGCCCTCAATATAGACTCTGGAGGGCCTTCATAGACTCTGGAGGCACCTCAATAGACTCTGGAGGCACCTCAATATTGGAGGCTCTGGAGGGCCCCTCAATATGGACTCTGGAGGGCCCTTAATATACTCTGGAGGGCCTCTCAATAGACTCTGGAGGGCCCTCAATATGGACTCTGGAGGGCCCTATTATACTCTGGAGGGCCTCAATAGACTCTGGAGGGCCTCAATATGACTCTGGAGGCCTCAATACACCTGAGGGCCCTCAATATAGACTCTGAGGCCTCAATATAGACTCTGGAGGCTCAATATAGATTCTGGAGGGCCTCAATAGACTCTGAGGGCTCAATATAGACTCTGGAGGGCCTCAATATGGACTCTGGAGGCCCTCAATATAGACTCTGGAGGGCCTTCAATATAGACCTGGAGGGCCTCTCAATATAGACTCTGGAGGCCCTCAATATGGACTCTGAGGGCCTCAATATAGACTCTGGAGGGCCTCTCAATATAGACTCTGGAGGGCACCAATATAGACTCTGGAGGGCACTCATATACGGAGGGCACTCAATATACTCTGGAGGCCCGTCAATGACTTGAGGCCTCAATATGACTCTGAGGCCCTTAATATACTCTGGAGGGCCTTCAATAGACTCTGAGGGCCTCAATATGGACTCTGGAGGGCCCTAATATACTCTGGAGGGCCTCTCAATAGACTCTGGAGGGCCCCTCAATATGGACTCTGGAGGGCCCTCAATATAGACTCTGGAGGGCCCCTCAATATAGACTCTGGAGGGCACCTCAATATAGACTCTGGAGGGCACCTCAATATACTCTGGAGGGCCCGTCAATAGACTCTGGAGGGCCCTCAATATAGACTCTGGAGGGCCCCTCAATATAGATTCTGGAGGGCCCCTCAATATAAAAGACAATTGTTACCATATATTTTGCGTTATTAAATATTGACGTAAAACTAACGAAACTTTACGTAAAAAATACCGAAAGTTTACGTTCATATAGCGAAATATTAAGCATAAAAATTACGCAAATGTGAGTAAAAATAACGAAAGTTTATGAAAGAGGGAAAGTTTATAGAAAAAAAAATAAACAATCTTGGGTTCTGGGCTTGACATTAGCGGCAAAAGAAGAAACAAAAATGGATCTTCGAACGTCCATATGCGATTGGATTCCTTTCCCTCCCTCATATCACCTTAATACCTAAGTTGTGTTAACGTTACGGTAAAGGGCACAAAAATATCAACCGACAGTAATCATTTTAGTCACGTTACGACAATTTTTTTTTTTTTTAGGCTTCCGTGAACATTTGTGGTGAGGGTAAAGATTCAGTGCCGTTACGACGAGATTTTGGCTGTATATCTCCGTTGTTTTCGTCGTACAGAAGCCAATATGGTTTCTTATTTCACCAGTGTTCAAGTTTAGTCGTTGATTGGTCTCCAAATTGTGGATTCTAGAGAAGAGAAGAGAAGAGAAGAGAAGAGGTACAATTTTCTCCTACATGAGCTATGACAACGCAGCAGTGGGGCAACATGGCGATGGAAATACAATATGACTACCTAGAGTATGTACAGTAACCTTATCTTATACACAGTTAAGGGATGGGGGGTGGGGTGGGGTGGGGAGGCTAGCCAACAAAATAGATCTAGGTGAAATATTTTAATCTAATTTTGGGTTTTATCTTAATGTATTTTTCTTCAATGACACAGTTAATATACTATTAAGTTCTCTAATGACCAGGTTATAGGGTAAATGGCCAGGTTATGGGGTAAATGGCCAGGTTATGGTGGTAAATGTTTACACAGGAACCTTAACCTGGTATCATTTTCCTCCTCCTCCTCCCATGTGAAATAACTGAACAGAACAAGTTGAAGGTTATTTAAAGCTTAACATTCCAGTGAAGTTAAAAATATCAAGGTTGAGTTTAATCTTTATAAATATCCGGGGTCGAGACTCTCAAAGGTCGGTGTGAAGAATATTCCTGGTAACAGAAAATGTCCGACACAAACCTTACGTCTTAACTTACGAGAGATTCAGTCCACTCACCTTTGAGACTCGGTTCAATTCGTGTCCAGAGAGTGATGGCCGGTGACTGGCCTGATGGTCCTGAGGTAAAACTTGTGTTACCTGTCATACAGCAGCGGTCTAACGGGGCTGTAAAACCCACAATTAAGAGCGGTCGGGCGGGAACACCTCGCCTGTCCGGTCGAATATTTTCTCGCCGAAACGTGGCACCGTCACGACAACCGGCCCCCAGGAGTCTCATTCAGAGTCTTTCTCGTATAACTCCAAATTTTTATGAGAGAACATCAAACTGATTAATTTAGGATAATGAATAAAGATGGCAGACAAAATTTCGACCATTGTGCTCTCAGAGTCTTTAGTAACTGGATGCGTTCTCTTACCCCAGTTAGGGGAGAAATATTGATGTACGAAGCACTGATAATCCCGTAACGAGGGGCATGAGTGATGGAAGGGAAGGAAAGCGTCGCCACACATTCATTACACACCAAAACCTCCCGCGCCACCTCGATGACGTAATAAGGCGGGGAAGTCAACACCCATGACGGTGGTGAGTTGCCGTGTACTGATTCTGGACTATTAAGGTTTTAATACACAAACATCAAACACGTGAACCTGCTGTGTGTATCTGTGAGAATGAGTTGATCGTGTGTGTCTGAGTGTGCACAGAGTCAATAGTTTAGATTATGCGAATTAAGGCATCAAGAGACAGCAGCTTATGGAAGACTGAACATCAATAACATGGACGTCAAAATTAAGATGGAATGACATTACACACACAGTAATAATGGTTGCCCCTCGTGTAACAAAGGGTGGCCGGCCCAAGGGCCACCTAGACGTGAATTTGTTTAAGGTGTAGAAGCTGTCGCCAACACAACAACCACACCCTGAGTTAACGAGCTGCATGACCCAGTGTCAAGGAATAGTCCGAGATGACCGGACAACTCGTCAACTACACTGGCTAACCATTACCCCGGAATACGATCCGCAAATCGATTAACATCCAGGTCCTCAATTACTGCTGGGTAGACAGAGGCAAATGGCGTAAAGAAACTTGTCCATAGTTTCACCCTGCCCGGAGATTGAGCCCGGATCCGTTCGCTTGCGAGGAGAGCATGCTGACCATTACACCACAGGTCGCCACCAAAAACACAAGGTATTATGGAACTCGCCCACTCACCTCAAGTCATCCCCAGTGGGAGTCGAACCCACGACCTCTGGATTAGAAGTCCAGCGCGCTTTCCACTGCGCCATAGGGACAACCTTAGTTACTACATTACTTATGTCTATATATTACTTATAATCTCATTAAAGGTATATTCCCCTTCACATATATTTACTGTTAATTTACAGTCATCATTTACCTGGCCAACTTAGTCACTCGTCGGAAGTATTAACAATAATCAAGGAGTTATCTCTTTATGTTCAGTTCCTGTATGAAAGTTTTTAATAATACAACAATAATTTTTAAACATTACTTGTTGCTCCTTAATAATATGACGATACAACTACTACTACTACTAATAATAAATAATGATAACAAAAACATCCTTCAAATCTGCTCAAGGCAATATTGAACACCACATAATTCAAAACATCACACACACACACACACACACACCCCTTGACCACCGAAGGGTCAAGACGTACCTGGCGCTCCTCTCGGAGCAGCCAGGTCAACTGTTAAGTTGGCCCATACCAACCCCCTCCCCTGAACCCTCCTCCCCACCGGAATATCAACAAGTTCTCGCCAGAAGTTACAATTTCATTTAGGAAAGTAACGGAACCAGTGTTAAACAGAGGTGAACAGTGCTTAAGTCAGTGAGAACAACTCAACAGTAACAGTCGTACCCAAGTTAACCTTCACACAGTGAGGTCCCAGGTACCCAGTGATAACGGCCCCTGAGACCCAACAACAACCAGCGATGTGTTAATCCGTCTACGATAGGAAGGCCTAAGACCAAACCTCACTCATATAACACCATCTGTGAGGGAATTACTACACCACATGTCCCTCATAACACCATATGTGAGGGAATTACTACACCACGTGATGCCCCTCATAACACCATCTGTGAGGGAGTTACTACACCACGTGAGGCCCCTCATAACACCATCTGTGAGGTAATTAATACACCACGCGAGGTCCCTCATAACACCATCTGTGAGGTAATTACTACACCACGTGAGGTCCCTCATAACACCATCTGTGAGGGAATTACTACACCACGTGAGGCCCCTCATAACACCATCTGCGAGGGAAATATTACACCACGCCAGGTCCCTCATAACCCCATCTGAGGGAACTACTACACCACGTGAGTTCCTCCTAACACCATCTGGGAGGGAGTTACTACACTACGAGTTTGCTGTTCAACACCTACATTAATCTGTATGTTCACTGTATGTTCCTTTACCTTTCTCTAATGAAGGCTTTTGTTAAACCACCAATGTATGTAATAAGTCATTTATGTCCAATGTATATTTTCAGCCTTCGGGGTGCAGAATTTTTTCAATAAACCGTTAATTATTATTATTTTACCATTATAATCACCATTCTGTCGTACTGATCACAAAAGCATCGTCAATTAAGTTATTCTACACATATAAAAGTTGTCTGCAAGAGTAACAAAAACTTAGTGGACGGAAAAGACACAAGAATGCATTAATTTACTTTCTGAACATGATATTAACCCCCCCCCCCCCCACCCAGCAACGGTCTCGGCTTAGCTCTCCTCCTGTGGTGATAAATGCCGTGGTGATTCAACTGGCGTTTCATCTTTAGCGGGAAATTCATCACGGGTTTGAGAGGGAAATCCAATGTCTTTAGCGGGAAATTTATCGCCTCTTCCACGGGGAAATTCTTCATCGTCTCTCTGATGGGGAAATTTATCGCCGCCTTCCATGTAAATTTTATCGTTGGGAGCGGGAAATTATTCGTGTCTCAGGGAACAGTTATCGTTTCTAAGGGTAAAATACATCAACATATACAGAAGAAACTTATTGTATTCCCCCCCCTCCCCTCCCGCGCTATATTACTGGGGGAGAGGGGGGTGCAAAGCGACGCCCAATTAGAGTGAGTTAGGGAGTATTGTAGAGACGCGGACTGCTACAGCTGTCAGATTTATTGCCGGACTGACACTGAGTTAAGTGCGTGGCTGAGTGAAACTGACACAATTCCACGAATAAAACTGGTACCAAACGTGAGTGAAACACGAACGAATATAAAATAACGATCATTGTTGATGAAATTTTATACAATCGATCAATAACAGAGAGAGGTGGGGGAGGGGGGCTCCTCTCTCCAGGCTTCCAGTTCTTAAAAGTTGTCGGGTTAATTTTTTGCCTCACAAGGTGGTGGACGTGGGAGAGGGCGTTACCGGGCTCCCAAACACCCCGGACTTTATTTATTGCTTGTGTAGTCGACCATGTGCTCCCCTTTCATGACTGACTTAGTGATAAACGTTTTTCAGAGGGAGGGATTTGGCTGCGTCTAGTCTACCTTTTTTGACCTCAATGATTTGTTTTTTTCCTTCATGGCGGATTTTGTTTTTCAAGTGCGGCTTCAGGTGCAGGTACAATGTTTTGTGTATCATCCTTGTTGCTTATCCTCTCCCTGCCAGATGGCCCTGACTCACGTGTACAGTCTGGTCCCTGTGGAGTACACCTGGACACTCGCTTGCACGGTTGTATCCTGGAACTGTCACAGGTTTATAAGTAGCAAATGGTTATGTTGTTGGCAAGTGATGTGTTCACCTAAATGGAGAAGTGAGAACAGATCTATGTAGAACACTGAAATACGACACAAAGATCATCATCATCAGGGTGGTAAGGGTCATATTCCTCACTTGTGTGGGTTAATCGTCACTACCTGGTGGCTTGGTGTCCTGGTTAGCATTAAGTAACTTTAAAGCAAGTTACACGACTGGATGCCTTTCCTCCCACCAACCCATATCTAAAGAGTGGCAACAGGGCATTATATGTAGGACCCCCTAGTACCTTCTCCTCTTAGGTGGCAGGGCAGGGTCGGTGGGATAGAGTTTATCCGCCTACACCACTAAAAGAAAACTTACTCACCTTCCACCTGTTCAACTACACCGAGTCCACTGTGTTCAGCTGGTCTATTTTTTCAAGTACAAGTGAGAGTCCACCGTTGTGTCCTAAGCTGATAACCTCAATTTATTCACTAGTATAGAGGAACCCATCTTAGTACAGCAGGTTACATAAGCCAGGTGGAAAAATCTACACATCTTCAGGTACAAAGTGAGGGGAAGGAGGGAGGAGGGGAGACGAGGGGAATTATCCTATGAACCAGTGAGGACCCTAAAGGATACTCAAGCCGCCTTCTTCACCAGCAACACACTTTATCACAGTTAAGAAGTTGCTGTCCCTGGGAGGTTGACAATGAGGTGTGGGAGCGACGCCTCGCTTAATTCATCACCGTCAGCTTGGTGCAAAAACGTGTCTCCATTATCCTCCCCGTGTTGTACCGCGGCTCCATCTCCTCTGGGTCATTACCTCCACTAAAATATTCATGTTTTCTCTCTCTCACACACACACACACACCACTGTCCACGTTAGACAGGGCACAACATGGGACTTAGTGTGATAAGTCCTGTACATTACCTTACCTTACCTTACCTTACCTAACCTAACCTAACCTAACCTAACCAAACGCTCGTCTCTGTCATCCTTAGTGAACGACCCCAGGACACTGACAACCCCCCCCCCCCACACAAAAAAAGCTTAACTGGTTCGCCATTTATATTATTAAACACAAATATTACGTCGATAAAATTACTCTAAATTCCAATTTACTTTTAATATCAATTAGTCACATCAAAGGTATGTTTATTACCTGTATCCAACCCAATTCGATATTCATCCAATCAGAATTTACAATTAATTACTCTTCTTGACAGGTATTATGGGAAAAAAAATCACACAATAAATGATATGGTTCGTAAAATAACTCAATTGATCAAGATGCCGTCCCCGTGTCTGAGGATTGGTGACCGCAGCCCTCCACTCTATACCCGTTCAAACTGTCTTTACTAATCCTCTCATAGTCTGTATCTCTCCGGGTACCTAACCTAAATACGTACACCTCACCTAACCTAACCTTAACCTAACCTAACGCTAACGCTAACCTAACCGAACGTTACCATAACCTAACCTTAACCCAAACGAACGCTGATCTAACTTAACCAAACGCTAACCCAACCCAACCCAACCTTAACCTAACCCAGGGGTCATCAAACTACGGCCCGCGGGCCGGATCCGGCCCGCGACGTCAGTTCATCAGGCCTGCCGACGGTACTTGAATTTGCTTGATAAAACGTATGGAACACGAGACGTTGTGATACAATTTAAATTTAAATATTATGCGTCTCGCGCTCGTCATTCTTTCAGTTATCCGGCCCACTGTGAAAAAAGTTTGGTGACCCCTGACCTAACCTAACCCACCTGTACAGTCTCTACCTTCACCTGCTCAGTTTCCCATTAATATCTCTACTCCTATAACTGTAACCTTAACTATAAATAACACTATAGTATCTCATATAACTTATTCTTTTAACTTCAAGCATTTTCTCTCGTATAATTTATTTCCTGAGGGGTTAGGTTAGGTTAGGTCGATGTTAGGGCTAGGTTAGGTTAGGTTAAGCGAGGTTAGCGTTAGGTTAGGTTAGGTCGATGTTAGGGCTAGGTTAGGTTAGGTTAGGTTAAGCGAGGTTAGCGTTAGGTTAGGTTAGCGTTAGGTTAGGTTAAGCGAGGTTAGCGTTAGGTTCAATTAAAGTTAGATTAACCGTAAGATACTAATCATACGTTGCAACTATCATCCATCCCACCACCTAATCATACATTGCAACTACCATCCTCCTTCCCGCCATCACAATCAACTGAGGTATGTTCAAGTTGCACAACAAGACAGGAAGCAGAGAATTCAGACCCACTTGGCAACAAACTCGGAGTTAACAAGACACGGGAGAGGACACGAGGGAGGACGCGGTTATGGGGGTACTCAGGGGCACACGGCTCTGGAGATAAGAACTTGAGCTATTAAATGTTTGTAGTAACCATTTAGATAGATAGATAGATAGATGTTACGTTTCGTCCAGTTAGCCATTAAATAGTATTATTGTCACCCAAAATATCAATATCGTAATCATTATAATTTCAATAGTAGTATCATTATTATTATTATTATTATTATTATTATTATTATTATTATCACTATTACTATTAACATCGATGACTATTCAACGATATTAATATTACTACTTTAACTATTCAATAATTATTTAACAGGAAAGAGAAGCCGTCAGACTGAAAAAAAAAATCTGGCCGACATCTCAGAGGAGCACTCGGGGAGGGGGGTAGGGGAAGGGGGAAGGGAGGGGGGGGAAGTCTGTTACGAGTGATGATGTTTGATGAATCCAAACAAGCTGACCACAAAACCGTCTTGGGATCCACTTCTCCCACAGCTTCCTACAATTTAAGCTTTTCCCTCTTAACTGTGGGTGAGAGAACGTCTATAGCAGTTACAGTAAAGTGGTAATGTTAGCTTAGAAACGATAGCTGGTGTTATATTTTTCCGTGTGGTGCATAAAAGGTTTAGTGAGTCTTACATCTCCAATTACTGGAGGCTTAAGGCTAAAAAAAAATCACATCACCTGAAGATTAGACACCCCTCATTATTTCACCTGGTGTTAAACTAAGCTAACTTAACCCAATTTAACGTAATCTAACAGCCACAGGTAGAATTAGGATGTTAAATCAACAGGTGAGACAACTTGGGGTGTGTAATCTTCAGGCGATCATAAAAAAAAATAAACTCGTATTAAAGTTCCAGTTTACGAGAATTTAACGAGATAAACCTTTAAAAATTCACCCAACTCTCATAAATTCAGTGAGTCAGTTAGTGTCTCATATCGGCAGTGAGATGAGAAATTGAACTTAAAGAACGTTTGATAATAATTCATCCTTTGGGCCTCAATTGGTCTGAAGAGTCATTGACGGGAATTCAAATGAGCAGTTTGAGGGGGATTCGTTTTACATGCGCCCCGATCCTCTCTCAGAATCTATCGCTGTGACGTAGTTTAATTTTGTCAGGTAAAATTTGTCTTCATATCACCAGTTAAGGATTGAGGGAGGATTTAGCATCAGAATACTTGATAAATCGAGTGTTTTCTGGGTGGGGGAGGATTTAATGTAAGAACAATAAATCCACTATATATGGACGAGGATTTAACGTAAGAAAACTTAATAAATCTTTATAAATCTCCTCGCTATATAAGAGTCCATTAGAGTGTGAAAAGTTAACATTACTAACAGCTGAAAATTGGATCCGTGGACTCGAGAAAAATATTTGGTGGTAACAGACGGGAGAAAATGTTTGTACCCGCGAACGTTATGTAAACTGTCACAAATGCAGCAATTCCAGCCTCCAAGATTTCGTTCTCAAATACAGGCGGAATATATATTTTTTCCTTAATAAACAAATGATAAATGCTTCCCCCCAATAAAAATAATAATAATAATAATAATAATAATAATAATAATAATAATAATAATAATAATAAATAAATAAAATAAAAAATTCAAGGAGAAAAAATATTGAAAATTTTTTTTTATAACTTTTAAAACACAAACTGACTAAACACACACACACACACACACACTATCCTCCCATCTTTCCTTGCCATTCCATCACTCTTACAGATACGTTCTATTATACCAGGCCACTCCTCCCCCTCCAATCACGTCCCCCCACCACAAGCAATCACCTAGTTTAACCCAATCGCTTCTCTCAGCCCGGCATAACCCACCACCTGCACGCCCTACCACACAAAGTCACTCTACGCCCCCTAGTGTGTGTGGCTTACAGAACAGACAATTGTGAAGAAGGAAGACCCGATAGGCAAACCTCGTACTAAACTGAAGAATAAAAAGAAGGAAGAATAAAAATTGAAGAAAGAAGACGAATGGAAAAAATAAAGAGGATAATGCTCTTGCTCGTCCCAAAATCCACCTCAGTACCATTATTCTCGATTTAATATAATAAAACCACACCTGTACCTTAATTAATATCTTACCTACACCTGTACCTTAATTAATATCTTACCTGTACCTTAATTAATATCTTACCTACACCTGTACCTTAATTAATATCTTACCTACACCTGTACCTTAATTAATATCTTACCTACACCTGTACCTTAATTAATATCTTACCTACACCTGTACCTTAATTAATATCTTACCTACACCTGTACCTTAATTAATATCTTACCTACAATGTACCTTAATTAATATCTTACCTACACCTGTACCTTAATTAATATCTTACCTACACCTGTACCTTAATTAATATCTTACCTACACCTGTACCTTAATTAATATCTTACCTACACCTGTACCTTAATTAATATCTTACCTACACCTGTACCTTAATTAATATCTTACCTACACCTTAATTAATATCTTACCTGTACCTTAATTAATATCTTACCTACACCTGTACCTTAATTAATATCTTACCTACACCTTAATTAATATCTTACCTACACCTGTACCTTAATTAAAATCTTACCTACACCTGTACCTTAATTAATATCTTACCTACACCTGTACCTTAATTAATATCTTACCTACACCTGTACCTTAATTAATATCTTACCTACACCTTAATTAATATCTTACCTACACCTGTCCCATGTTATCTCTACCTATATTTTCAATGTTTATCTTTCCATTAACCAAATAATGAGACACGGTCGTTTAACATAAAATATTCAAGGTGACAAAAATAACACCTCCGCATCAAGGTAATTAAGTAACCCAGGTAAGCGACCAAAAAAAAAATATTAACAAAAAATAAATAAATAAGATATATACTTGTTTGAAAGCCTCGTCGCTACTACAGGCATCAATGTTAACTCTGAATAAGCATAAATCTCTTGCCCGGATTCTTAAATATTCCTACGTTAAATTTTCTTCCCAGTTGGCGATAAGACGACGCATCGAACTGACACATCCACGCTGTGAGCAAGACAGTGGCCAAAAGAACATGAGAATCTCTTTCATATAATTCCGTATACTGAAACGTTGTCTTCCACTGGTGCGCTAAATGAACGTATGTAGTCAAGGTTGAGTCTCGGTACAATCTTGCGGTTATATTTTTTTCCATGAATGACAGCTTGACGTACCCAGTGTTTGTCCAGTCGTCTCTGAAAGGTTAACATGTTGGGGGAGGAGACAAGCTGCTCGGGTAAGCTGTCGTCTCAGCTTTGTTCGTGGTGGTCACTTGCATATACACCCTACATGTTGTCTTATATAATGAACAATTTGTGTAATATACTGTATCATCTCCCCACTGTAACATTAATAACTTTCACTGAAGGAACTCTCAATAAATAATACACAATAAATCAGAGAAAATTATTACTGTACCAGATACAAAGGAGTTATCTATTAATCATCGCTTTGTACAACTCTGAGCCTTATTTACCGTGTTCCTGGCTGACTGGAGCTACAGGGTCCAAAATAGCCCGAGGAGACTTTGTGTTACTTTTTCACTGGTGCAAAAACTATCAACTTTTTTAGGGGGGTAGTGGTGATATTGGTAATGGTGGTGGTGATAGTGGTACCGATGATGGTGACAGTGGTACCGGTGCTTGTGATAGTGGTACCGGTGTTGGTGATAGTGGTACCGGTGTTGGTGATAGTGGTACAGGTGTTGGTGATAGTGGTACCGGTGTTGGTGATAGTGGTACCGGTGCTGGTGATAGTGGTACCGGTGTTGGTGATAGTGGTACCGGTGCTGGTGATAGTGGTTGGAGGAGACAAGCGAGGATGCCCAGCTGCAGAACCACATCCACCCCACCAACCCAGCCAACACATTGATCCTCACCTTACCTTCCTACCCACCCTCAATCACCCCCTCCCATGTAAACTCCCTCCCACCTACCCCCCTTCCCTCTCACCATCACCCCCTCCCAGTTACCACCCCCCAACCCCTCCCTCCCATCCATTCTCTTCATATTTTTTTCCGATATTTATTTCTGTTTCCTTCATTTACTTCTCCCTGATTATTTCTCCTTTTTTCCTCCCTTCCTTCATCTCCCTTATTCATCCTGTCCTCTTTTCTTCTACTAACTCCCTCCCACCTACCCCCCTTCCCTCTCACCATCACCCCCTCCCAGTTACCACCCCCCAACCCCTCCCTCCCATCCATTCTCTTCATATTTTTTTCCGATATTTATTTCTGTTTCCTTCATTTACTTCTCCCTGATTATTTCTCCTTTTTTCCTCCCTTCCTTCATCTCCCTTATTCATCCTGTCCTCTTTTCTTCTACTATCCTTTCTCTTCTTTATTCTTTCTCCCTCCTTCCTCTCCTCATCTTCCTCTTCCTGTCGCCTATCCTTCCTCTCTCCTCTAGTCAAACTCCTCCTTCTCCTCCAGGCCTCAATGCTTCCTCTTTCCTTCTCAAGTACAACTACTCCTTCCTCTAATCTAACCCCTCCTCCTCTTCTCCCTCCTCCTTTCCAGTCAAATCCCACCTCCTCCTCTCATTCTTTCTAGTCAAACCCTTCCTCCTTTTCTCCCTCCTTCCTCCTCCTCTCCTTCCTTCCTCTAGTCAAACCCTTCCTCCTTCTCTTCTCCCTCCATTCAAACCCCTCCTCCTCCTCTTCTCCCTCCTTCCTCTAGTCAACCCCTCCCCCCTTCTCCCTTCTCCCTACAGACACAGGGAGCAAAAACAAAACAAGTCTAGGTCGGAATTCTCAAAGAAGTCGTAAATTAATTTTGTCTCCTAATTGGCGATGCTTAGGGAACACATCTAGTTAATTAAAGTAGAGTCACAGCGTAATTGCACTGACATTAATAAAGGTTAATTTTGTCTGTCTCCTAACTGGTACTTAGTGGACGTGTGTAGTCAGGGTCTCGGGGTAATTCTGATGACCTGAGTGTTAATTTGGTACACTATAGCCTAAGGGGAACGCCTCTATAAGTAAAGGAAATAAGTCTGTTCTTTCCCCCAATGTCATTTATTAATTAAAAACAATGTAACACCTGAAGAATAGACACCCCTACTTATTTTACCCCGAGGTTTATACACCCCAGTTTATTACACCTGGTGAGTGAATACACTAATGTTAATCTAACCTAACCCCCAGGTAGCGGTAGGGTGTTCAATCATCAGGTGAAATAAGGTAGGGTGTCTAAACTCCAGGTGATCCAAAAAATATGTAAACTCTCTCTCAAAAAAACTAATAAAAAAAAAATTCCATGTGTTGATCAGTAAGGAAGTGTCGAGCCTGGAGTCACCATCGTCACCACCAACATCACCAACAACACTACCACCATCATCATCATCACCACCACCATCATCATCACCCCACCTCCTCATTTACACCCTCAAGGAGAAGTCCCAAATACCTGTGCCGAGGAGCTCTCTTGTAAACACCCCTCCTCAACCCCATCACCCCTCAACCTCCATCCCCACCCCTCAACCGTCCCACCCCTCAACCCCATCCCACCCCTCAACCCCATCCCACCCTCAACCCCAGCCCCCATCCCCACCCTCAACCCCCATCCCCACCCCTCAACCCCCACATTTATCAAACGTCATACCTGTTAGTGAGTTGAGTGAGTGAGTTGAGTGAGTGAGTGAGTGAGCTGAGTGAGTGAGTAATTGAGTGAGTGTGTCAGTCTGTTTGTTTGTTTTGGGGGAGTTTCTGGCATCTACCGACCCCCATTTTCTATACCCATCTCTACAGTAATTCCGGTTTTCCATGGAGGCGACAAAGAGGCTCCCATAATTCCTCATTTATCCACGTCCTCCTTCTTCAAGTTGTCTCCTTGTTATCATCTTTATTACGTCCATCCATCTTCCCTGATTTATCACCCCCGTTTCTCCTTCATCACGTAACCTTTTTTTTAATGTCATTCTTTATCGTGTTTTATCCATCGTCTCGTCTTTTATTAATTTTTGGGGGGTAACTTTAATTAATGTTCAGTAATGGATCTTTGATTACTTCTGTCAATCATAATTATACAGACATGAATTAACGAGCAGCAGCAAGTGACCAAGAAAGTGAGTGAGTGAATGAGTGAGTGATAAAGCTTCAGGTAACGAGTACCAGCATAACACAGGTGGCAGAAAAAGATGAAATTCACACACCAAAAAAAAAAAAAAAAAATCAGGGGAGTTTCATTTAAAACTTATATATACACAAAACTTCCCCATCATCTGTGTCTCTCCTCATGGGTCAGACAGGAAGACAAGAACCAAACTAGAGACCTGGCGCCCTTAGCAGCTCTGGGGTATAGGAATTCTATGTATTTTACCCCCCCTTCTGGTCAGCCAAGGAATAGTTTCGTCTGCACCTGAGTGAGGAACTTACCGGGACAGATTTATTGAAGAAGAAGAAAGGGAAGAAGAAGAAGAAGAAAGGGAAGAAGAAGAAGAAAGGGAAGAAGAAGAAGAAAGGGAAGAAGAAGAAGAAAGGGAAGAAGAAGAAGAAAGGGAAGAAGAAGAAGAAAGAAGAAGAAGAAGAAGAAGAAGAAGAAGAAGAAGAAAGAAGGAAGAAGAAGAAGAAAGAAGAAGAAGAAGAAGAAGAAAAGAAAGGAAGAAGAAGAAGAAAGGGAAGAAGAAGAAGAAGAGAAGAAGAAGAAGAAGAAAGAGAAGAAGAAGAAGAAAGAGAAGAAGAAGAAGAAAGGGAAGAAGAAGAAGAAAGGGAAGAAGAAGAAGAAAGGGAAGAAGAAGAAGAAAGGGAAGAAGAAGAAGAAAGGGAAGAAGAAGAAGAAAGGGAAGAAGGAGAAGAAAGGGAAGAAGAAGAAGAAAGGGAAGAAGAAGAAGAAAGGGAAGAAGAAGAAAGGGAAGAAGAAGAAGAAAGGGAAGAAGAAGAAGAAAGGGAAGAAGAAAATAATACCAATAATAATTAATAAACTTAGCTGCAATAGTGCCAGGGTGATCACACAACTCGAGAGCACATATAAGATAGATAGATAGATAGATAGATAGATAGACATAAATAAATAAATATCCCTCAAAGAGTCATACATTAAATCACCTCAATACAACAAAAACATTAAAATTAACAATAACAAAATCTAATCACAGGTAAAAATACAATAAACAAAATCGTCTCCCCAAACCTTGAACAACACGCCATATTGAACTAAGGTTAATGAGGCAGGTGTGAAATTTACGAAAAAATGATTCCAAGAAATATTGGAATCCCGGAAGTCTCCCTCCCTCATTCCTTCCCTCCACCTCTCCCTCACTCTCTCCCTCATTCCTTCCCTCCACCTCTCCCTCACTCCCTCCCTCCATCACAAAAACAAAGTTGACGGGAAGTGGGACAGTGGAGGAGGAGGTGGTGGTGGTGGAGATGAAAGGAGGAGGGGAGGAGAGGAAGGAGTGGTGGTGGGGAGGAGGAGAAGGAGGTGGGGAAGAAGAGGAGGTGGAGGAGGGGGAAGATAAAAGGAGGGGAGAAGGGGGGAGGAAAGGAGGGGAGGGGAAGAAAGGACTTGGGGGAAAATTGAGAGAGCTGCAAAGGTATTATTCAGGGAAGGAGAAACTGAGAAAGGAAGGAAGGAAGGAGTAAGAGAAAACGATCAGGGTATAAAGAGGAAGAAGAATGAGGCAGGAGGGAAGAAAGAGGTTAAGTGGGTGTTACTCACGGTGGAAGGAGGGGGAAGGGGGAGGAGGAGGGGATGATAGAGGGGAGGGAGGGGATAAAGGAGGGGGAGGGGATAAAGGAGAAGGGAGGGGGAAGGGGGAGGAGGAGGAGGAAGAGATAAAGAGAGGAGGAGGAGGAATGAGACAGGGAAAAAATGGGGAGGTGATAAAAGATGTTTGTCTGACCGGGACTGCCACGAGAGAGGAAAACAATGCGAGGGAGTTACTAGAACCTGTCGGGCGCTGCCAAGAACCGGGTCCCGGATTCATGAAAGTTGGTCCCGGATTCATAAAAGGTTGGTCCCGGATTCATAAAAGTTGGTCCCGGATTCTTAAAAGGTTGGTCCCAGATTCATAAAGGTTGGTCCCGGATTCATAAAAGGTTGGTCCCGGATTCATAAAGGTTGGTCCCAGATTCATAACAGGATTCGTACCATAAACACACCTCGGATTACCTAGCGTATTTCACTTAACGATTAAACACCTTAACACAAACTTAACCTAACCCACACAGGTAGAGGGGCGTCAGGGTGCTTAATCAACAGGTGAAATAATCTGGGATGCTTAATCTTCACATGATCCAAGTGACATTATTTTCCACTTAACTGAACTTATCAAAACCTAACCTAACCCAATTCATATATACTAAAATGAATAAAATCGATTCAGAAACTTTCCAATCTGAAAATAATACCCAGAAGCTGACTCGACCAGCCTCTCCCCCCGTCACTCCTTACCCACTGTAACTATTAGATCAATTTCCCGGGACTTACCTACAGAAAAAAAAATCACATGAGGAGACTTACCTGTGCGTGGTAGGGAGAGGGAGATGGGGTGCGGTGTGAGTGGGTCCACGGCACACATCCTTCCTTCACCGGGCCGCCACTCTGCCGTAGTCACCCACCACCACCTCACGACGCTGTTCTCTCAGGTTCAACTTAACTCTGTATTCTTCACTCTTCTGTCGCCTATCGTCCTTTTCCATTAAATAAAGTTTCTTCATGCTATACGGTTATATTAACACCTCTCACTGCTGCTATGAGAGCCTTTATAACTTAATTCTAACACTTAATCGAGTTTAACACTTCCTAACATTAACACTTAGTAAAGTTGTATGTACTGGGTGTATCTAGGATTGGCGTTCGTTCGATGTCCTTTACACTGGAAAAACAATCCTGTCAGTACGTAGTAATCTTTTTAAATAACTTTTAATCGTTCTCGTAAATTATTCCGTTTGTATGTTATTCCACTGTGGCTTCTGGCACCTTTGTTGTCACTTTTTATAATACTTTATCCAGAGCTTCACACAGTCACTTAGCTGGTGGTGGTGTAGCTGTTCACCTCCCCAGCCACCACACAGGCCGGGCGCTGCACACTGTGGTGGACCTAACCCACGAACACCCCTGAAAAAGAAAAAGCGAATTGTTTCACAGTGGACTTTCAAGAATTCAAGAGACTGTCTTCCACAACTGACGGCAAGACAGCTGTATGGTGATACTTGGACGTGTGTGTCTGTACAGTTTAGTTTTTAAACATGTTATTATTTCCAAGTATGTATCCATGTTGTAATCATGTATACATACAATAATTATAAACTGTACCGATACACACAGGACATGTTTCCATATGCATCCGTTCAAATCAATCTTCAAAAGTCATTTAGCCAGAAAACATTCAGCCGGTCACTGTTATATATAACGTGGAAACTTACAGTAGCATATTTACGTAGCAATGCCCAGCGCGGGGCTAAGGTTTAGGACTTTGTTGCAGGGCTGTGAGGTAGTGGGCCAGAGCCTTATGGGGGTAGGGCACAGGGTCACCTTAACCAACGCATGGTCTGAATACAGTATACCAGGCTTGGGCCCGAAGCCACTGGAAGGACACGAAGTCGAAGCCAAACGCTTTCCAAGGTTACACAAAACCTTAACACAATCATGATATAATATACTGTATTACCTTACATGTTGATGGGAATACATACGATATTATAAGTTACAGCAAGGCCAGGGGTGTAGATCCTGGGGGGAGGATACACCCCCCCCCTCCACAATTGGGTTGTGAATTTCCTATACTGTACAATGATCCCCCATTACACTTCATGTAAATTTGAAGAAAATATTGAAAATATCTCAAACCTGAAAGAAAAACAAAATATTATATAATTTTTCTGTTTTCCTGTTTAATATTCATTCTGAGAGAGAGAGAGAGAGAGAGAGAGAGAGAGAGAGAGAGAGAGAGTAGTCTGAGTGTTAGTTGTAGATTTAATCCTGAGTGAGGTCAGCTGGGTTCAACCTTGTGTGTCAGTAACACTTGACATCATCAAAGTGACTAACAAGGTCTTGGCGGCCCGATTGAGACCTGGCAGTGTTGTCAGAGTCAACACTGTCAACTCAGGTCACCATCAATCACCTCCTCTGAGAAATGACAGCTAGTGACGGGATCAACCTGCCTGCTTCCGGCCACAAGGGATGACACAATAATGACGTTAATGTTCGCGTCATGGGTCAGCGTCTCTGAGTTCGAAGACAAAACAAAACCTGGTTTCCTGTGTCTGCCGGAATATACTGTATATTTATCTTATATAAATTCCAACTCGTAATTTGACTTTTCTCCATCTGGTAAGGAGTGAACAGACTCACACATCACAGAGGACAAATTGTATCGAGCCTACCGTACATCATTCTTACACCCTCCGTTACTCCTACTGCCATCATTCTTACTCCCTCCCTCCCTTTTACTGCCATCATTCTTACTCCCTCACTCTTACTGCCATCATTCATACTCCCTCGCTTTTACTGCCATCATTCTTACTCCCCCCCTTACTCCTACTGCCATCATTCTTACTCCCTCACTCCCACTGCCATCATCCATACTCCCTCCGTTACTGTCTCCTGCCATCATTCTTACTCCCTCCCTCCCTTTTACTGCCATCATTCTTACTCCCTCACTCTTACTGCCATCATTCATACTCCCTCGCTTTTACTGCCATCATTCTTACTCCCCCCCTTACTCCTACTGCCATCATTCTTACTCCCTCACTCCCACTGCCATCATCCATACTCCCTCAATGCTGTTACTGTCATCCTCCCTCACTCTCCCTACTCTCTCACCCTCCTCCTCCTCCCACCCCTCTTCCTCTTCCTCCCTCCTCCTCCTTCTCTCTCACCCTCACACCTCCCTCACCCTCCTTCTCCTTCCTCCCTCACTCTCCCTACTCCCTCACCCTCCTCCTCCTTCACCCTCCTTCTCCTTCCTCCCCTCCTCTCCCCTACTCTCTCACCCCTCACCTCCTTCACCCTCCTTCCTCCCTCTCTCCCCTCTCCTCTCACCCTCCTCCTCCTTCACCCTCCTTCTCCTTCCTCCCTCACTCTCCCTCTCTCTCACCTCACTCCTCCTCCACCCTCCTTCCTCCTCCTCTCCCTTCTCCCTTACTGCTGTCACTTTGATCACTCGACCTCCCGGATATTACCTTGACCACTCACCCGTCCTTGCTATTCCTACAACCAGACCTCCACTCCTGGTATTACAACTATTTCTCCCTGGCTATTATTTCCACCAGACCTCCTCTCCCCTGTTTTATTTCCACAGACCTCCTCTCCTATTATTATTTCCACCAGACCTCCTCTCCCTGGCTATTACAACTATTTCTCCTCGGTATTATTTCCACCAGACCTCCTCTCTGGCTATTACAACTATTTCTCCCTGGCTATTATTTCACCAGACCTCCTCTCCTGGCTATTACAACTATTTCTCCCTGGCTATAACAAGTATATCTCCCTGGCTGTTATTTCCACCAGACCTCCTCTCTGGCTATTACAACTATTTCTCCTGGCTATTATTCACCAGACCTCCCCACAAGTATATCTCCCTGGCTATTTCCACCAGACCTCCTCTCCTGGCTATTACAAGTATATCTCCTGGCTATTATTTCCACCAGACCTCCTCTCCTGGCTATTACAAGTATATCTCCTCTGGCTATTATTTCCACCAGACCTCCTCCCTGGCTGTACAAGTATATCTCCCTGGCTATTTCCACCAGACCTCCACTCCTGGCTATTACAAGTATATCTCCTGGCTATTATTTCACCTGACCTCCTCCCTGGCTATTACAAGTATATCTCCTGGCTATTATTTCCACCAGACCTCCAATTCTGGCTATTACAAGTATATCTCCCTGGCTATTATTTCCACCTCCTCTCCTGGCTATTACAAGTATATCTCCCTGGCTATTATTTCCACCAGACCTCCTCTCCTGGCTATTACAACTATTTCTCCCTGGCTATTACAAGTATATCTCCCGGCTATTATTTCCACCAGACACCTCTCCCTGGCTATTACAAGTATATCTCCTGGCTATTATTTCCACCAGACCTCCACTTCCCTGGCTATTACAAGTATATCTCCCTGGCTATTTTCCACCAGACCTCCACTCCTGGCTATTACAAGTATATCTCCCTGGCTATTATTTCCACCAGACCTCCTCTCCTGGCTATTACAACTATTTCTCCTGGCTATTACAAGTATATCTCCCTGGCTATTATTTCCACCGGACCTCCTCTCCTGGTTACAAGTATATCTCCCTGGCTATTATTTCCACCAGACCTCCTTCCTGCCATTACAAGTATATCTCCCTGGCTCACCAGACCTCCTCTCTCTGGCTATTACAAGTATATCTCCTGGCTATTATTTCCACCAGACCTCCACTCCTGGCTATTACAAGTATATCTCCCTGGCTATTTCCACCAGACCTCCACTCCTGGCTATTACAAGTATATCTCCTGGCTATTATTTCCACCAGACCTCCTCTCCCTGGCTATTACAACTATTTCTCCTGGCTATTACAAGTATATCTCCTGGCTATTATTTCCACCAGACTCCACTCCTGGCTATTACAAGTATATCTCCCTGGCTATTATTTCCACCAGACCTCCTCTCCTGGCTATTACAAGTATATTCCCTGGCTATTATTTCCACCAGACCTCCTCTCCTGGCTATTACAAGTATATCTCCTGGCTATTATTTCCACAGACCTCCACTCCTGGCTATTACAAGTATATCTCCTATTATTTCCACCAGACCTCTCCTGGCTATTAAAGTATATCTCCTGGCTATTATTTTCCACCAGACCTCCTCTCCTGGCTATTACAAGTATATCTCCCTGGCTATTATTTCCACCAGACCTCCACTCCTGGCTATTACAAGTATATCTCCTGGCTATTATTTCCACTAGACCTCCTCTCCTGGCTATTACAAGTATATCTCCTGGCTATTTCCACCAGACCTCCTCTCTCTGGCTATTACAAGTATATCTCCCTGGCTATTATTTCCACCAGACCTCCACTCCCTGGCTGTTACAAGTATATCTCCTGGCTATTATTTCCACCAGACCTCCTCTCCCTGGCTATTCAAAGTATATCTCCTGGCTATTATTTCACCAGACCTCCTCTCCTGGCTGTACAAGTATATCTCCCTGCTATTATTTCCACCAGACCTCCACTTCTGGCTATTACAAGTATATCTCCTGGCTATTATTTCCACCAGACCTCCTCTCCTGGCTGATTACAAGTATATCTCCTGGCTATTATTTCCACCAGACCTCCTCTCCTGGCTATTACAAGTATATCTCCTGGCTATTATTTCCACCAGACCTCCACTCCTGGCTATTACAAGTATATCTCCTGGCTATTATTTCCACCAGACCTCCACTCCTGGCTATTACAAGTATATCTCCTGGCTATTATTTCCACCAGACTCCTCTCCCTGGCTATTACAAGTATATCTCCTGGCTATTTCCACCAGACTCCCCTCCTGGCTATTACAAGTATATCTCCCTGGCTATTATTTCCACCAGACCTCCACTCCTGGCTATTACAAGTATACTTCCTGGCTATTATTTCCACCAGACCTCCTCTCCTGGCTATTACAAGTATATCTCCCTCTATTATTTCCACCAGACCTCCACTCCCTGGCTATTACAAGTATATCTCCTGGCTATTATTTCACCAGACCTCCACTCCTGGCTATTACAAGTATATCTCCTGGCTATTATTTCCACAGACCTCCTCTCCTGGCTATTACAACTATTTCTCCCTGGCTATAACAAGTATTTCTCCTGGCTATTATTTCCTCAGACCTCCTCTCCTGGCTATTACAACTATTTCTCCTGGCTATTACAAGTATATCTCCCTGGCTATTATTTCCACCAGACCTCCTCTCCCTGGCTATTACAACTATTTCTCCCTGGCTATAACAAGTATTTCTCCCTGGCTATTATTTCCACCAGACCTCCTCTCCCTGGCTATTACAACTATTTCTCCCTGGCTATTACAACTATTTCTCCCTGGCTATTACAAGTATTTCTCCCGGGCTATTATTTCGACCAGACTCATCTTCCACTTCTTTCGTTCACGAGTACCATTGAAGGAAACAAATGGAGGAAACAGGGAAAGGGAGAGAGAGAGAGGAGAAGGGAGGGGAGGAGGAGGGAGGAGAAAATTAAAATTGAGAATAGAGGAGAAAGAGGGGCGATGAGAAGAAATGATGCAAGGGGTGATAAAACGGGTGATAAAACACACAAAACACGAAAAAAAACAATATATCCAAACACAACATGACGTAAACACTTACCCCTCACACCCAACCCTCCCCCTACTGCCAGCGATAAGAGTTCTACCCGAGACACTTAAACTGTTCAACTTTCTCAAGAGTATTCCACTGATGGGCCAAGTTAGGAAATCTGTGTTTGGGTTCTGTAAACTTAATTGTCGTCTCGGAACACCACGAGATAAATTTAATGTTTATTCTTTAGATTTTATTTTATTTTTATTTTATCTAACGAGATTTATTTATATTGATATCGTTAAAAATTTCAAAACATAGATCAGCTGAAGATTAGATGCCCCAGATTATTTAACCAGATTTGATATCCCAGATTATTTAACCAGATTTGATAGTCCAGATTATTTAACCAGATTTGATATCCCAGATTATTTAACCAGATTGATATCCCAGCTTATTTAACCAGATTTGATATCCCAGCTTATTTAACCAGAAGATTAGATTCCCCAGCTTTTTTAACCTAAAGCTTAGATACGCCAACTTATATCACCTTTAAGGCTTAAATTAATAAACTAAGGGGTATAAACTTCAGATGCAAATATTCCCAAACTTTACATTTGATGGAATTACTACACCACGTGAGGTCCCTCATAACACCATCTGGGAGAGAGTTACTACACTTCGTGTTTGCTGTTCAACACCTACATTAATCTGTATGTTCACTGAATGTTCCTTGACCTTACTTTAATGAAGGCTTTTGTTAAACCACCAATGTACAGTATGAAATAAGTCATTTATGTCCAATGTATATTTTCAGCCTTCGGGGTGCAGAACTTTTTCAATAAACCGTTAATTATTATTATTATTATTACATTCTATTGATACAAAATATTACAAAATGGATTCAACAAGTCCCTGCGGTGTAATCCTTTTTCTCTATCCTATCTCACGCGGGTTCTGTAAATTAAATTGGGAGACACTAGTAAGTATATTATTTCCAGTATTCTGTTGGACTTTTAATGTATACATATTACGTTCATGGCCAAATTTCCCTCCATCTAACTGATCAACGTCCGTGTGTGTGTGTGTGTGATGACTTAACCACAGCCAAACACGAGTGAGCAATAGCCGTCACCTGAGCCAATAAAAAGAGGAGGAACTGGAGCCATGTTTGTTTGCCGGAGAAAGAGAAGAAACATTTGCGTGGCGCTTTGATGTCTGAGTGTGACGCGTGTGGGGTAAACACCACCACCAGGGCGGCGCCACCTACGCCCTGTTCTCTGGTGTCGTCTGTATATGTTGTTAGTGGGTGGGGGAGTGGGACGACGGGGAGGTTGCCACAGTAATTCCCGGATTCACTGTACCACTCAACGAGTTTAAACCTTAAACTTGCTCTCTGGTTTAAGGTTAAATTAGGATATTAGGTTAGATTAAGGGATGGTGAAGGTGGATTAGATTTGCCTAGGTTACAAGAACGAGATTTAATATATCTTACGTGACATCTATAGTTTAGAGGATCATCCGAGGATAAACCACCATGTTTATTTTAACTTAAGATTAACCAGCCTATTGCTAACCTAACCTAACCCAAGATACCGTTAGGGTGTTTATTCATCAGGAGAAATAAAGTGATAACCTGCTTCACGAAGGTCACTTAAAGCTTAAACACTGTAGATGGAAGTCTCAGGTAAACTCAAAATATTATCCACGAATATTTTTTTCTTATTATTACTATAGTATCATTAATGTTCGGCTTCTACTACTATTAATACCTACATTATCATTATCATAACTACTACATTTAACACATAAGAGTCCAACAGGGGCCATCTTGGTATGCATCACGACACACTGCCAACCCAAACAGTCCCAGATTCTTAAAAATTCAGCCGTCAATTTCTGCCCCCGACTGAGGGTGTGAGAACGCATCTAAACCAACTCATTGAAGCGACGACACAAAGTTGGCGGGGAGACTGGTTTGGAAAAATAGGTTAGATATACCGTAGTCCGGTAAGTTCTCACTACCCAGTCAGGACACGAGCTGCTGGGAAAAGGTTTATCAGGGAAGAAATAAGATATACAGTATTAGTCTACGGCAGCTGTTACCCACATTACACTTTCTTTTTTTTCATAAGAGTTTCTCCTGCCTCGTTTAGTCAGCCAAATGCGCGCCTTTCCCGACCTGACTGATGAATGGTTTCCCCGTGAGCACTGTTTATCTACATGAGGATTAATGCAGCCAATGAAAAATTCAATTAGAATTTTGAAAATAATTTGTAAATTAGTAAGATAATGAAAGGCGGTGACCAACACTAATGTATGAATGTTAAGAGGCACCAAGCAAACGGTTTGGAACAATAAAGGTAAAGGAGTATAGCCCAGACCTGCTCAGTGGCTGTGTGAAGCGGCACTTGAAGAAAACTCCTACACGTGGAAAAAATATTTTCAGTCAGACCAACCAAGACGACTATTAACGCAGATAAAAAAACCATAAGAAAAAGGAAAGACTAAACGTTAAGAAAAAAGCAACAGAGAGCCAGGGATGAAGACCACCCAGGGGCGGTAGCAGCCTCAGGTTCACGTGCCTGTACTCACTCACACACACACGATGTTATGTGTTTCCACTGAGCCGCTCCCTAAATTCACATTATATACTTTTTTCAACTGTTGTTTCCCAAAGGACAAGATAAGAGTTTCCTCCCAGTAAGGCAAGTTGCCAACGGTGGGTGTAGAGCGGGTGTGGGGCCACTATCTGGGTGTAAAGCGGGTGTGGGGCCACTATCTGGGTGTAGAGCGGGTGTGGGGCCACTATCTGGGTGTAGAGCGGGTGTGGGGGCCACTATCTGGGTGTAGAGGTGTGGTGGGTGTGTAGAGCGGGTGTGGGGCCACTATCTGGAGTGTAGAGCGGGTGTGGTGGCCACTATGTTGGAGTGTGGGTGTAGAGTGGGCTGGAGGTACTATCAGGTGTGGGGCCACTATCTGGGTGTAGAGCGGGTGTGGGGCCACTACTGTCTGGGCCACTATCTGTGTAGATCTGGTGTAGAGTGGGTGGTGGCAGGTGTGAGTGGGGCCACTATCTGGGTGTAGAGCGGTGTGGGGCTGGTGTAGAGGCAATCTGGTGTGAGGCGGTGTGGGGGCCACTATCTGGGTGTAGAGGCGGGTGTGGTGGCACACTATCTGGGTGTGGTGTGGGTAGAGAAGCGTAGAGGGTGGTGTGTGTGGGGCCACCCTATCTGGGTGTAGAGAGCAGGTGGGGGGCCACATCTGGTGTGTAGAGCGGTGGGGCCTATCTGGGTGTGAGGCAGGTGTGGGGCCACTATCTGGGTGTGGAGCGGTGTGGTGGCCACTATCTGGGGTGTGGGTGTAGAGCGGGTGTGTGGGGCCACACTACTGGGTGTAGAGGCGGGTGTATGGCCACTATCTGGGTGTAGAGGCAGGTGTGGGGCCACTATCTGGGTGTAAGCGGTGTGGGGCCACTATCTGGGTGTGAGCGGGTGGGGCCACTATCTGGGTGTAGAGGGGGCCACTATCTGGGTGTAAGCGGGTGTGGTGGCCACTAGCGGGTGTGGTGGCCACTGTCTGGTGTAGAGCGTTGTGGGGGCCACTATCTGGTGTAAGCGGTGGGGCCACTATCTGGGTGTAGAGCGGTGTGGGGCCACTATCAGGTGTGGTGGCCACTATCTGGGTGTAGAGCAGGTGTGGGGCCACTATCTGGGTGTAAACACTGTAGATCCCTCAACAACACTTGTGTATCCACTATACCCTATGATAATGGCAGTCACTGTACCTGCACTGTATATACCTTAATCTGTCCCTGTACTTACACATCTCACTATATTCCCCACATATAAAGGAGACAGAGGAGGAAGGACCAACTATATGAACCTGAAACTCAAAACATAATACATCTACTTTACTGTTAAAAAAAGTATGATAGTTTTACTTCCAATAAACATTTATATTAAACATTGACTATTGGGAAGGTGGGAGTTAATGTAAGCATCTTCTTGTCTTATATAATACAAAGTAACAATTCATTTTAAATAATATATTAGACTCCAGAGGCAAGTAAGAAGGCCAAGGAACTGCGACTGTTACACCTCCTGGCAGCAGAGATAAGATAGCGGGCGGCATTGGTTTCTCTCTCTCACACACACACACACACACACACAGCTGAGGTTCCAGTATTGATGGAAACTTACTGAGGTTAAGTCGCCCTACAGAATACATTGTCGTGGTCTGGGGAAGATGTAGAGGCTGTGCAGGAAGACTTAAGTGCTATGCTAACAGGGATTCACATAAAATACAAAACCTACACAAGCACGAAAATACACACAAATACAAACACAATACAACTCACAAATACAATCAACACTGGAAAAAAAAAACACACACACACACACACACAATGAACCCTTGTCCCTTAAACCATGGATAAAAAAATTGGTAAAACATGGCAACAAAATATTCCTCAGCAGAGAGAAATTAAACAAGAAGGGTAACTGGGCGGATATCCAAGTAACGTGAGCCGGGGAAAAAGGAGTTGTTGATGTTTGGCCGTAGATGGCAGGCCGGGCGCTCTGGCATGTTTACGTCGGCTATTTCACCTATCTCTACAAGTGAGCTGGGGGGGTGGGGAGTGGGGTAGAAGAGGGGGTGAGAAGAGGTTCAGGGGTCTCCATTGATTAGTAGATCAATCCATTTATAGACCTAAAAGGGGGGGGAGGTTCAACAATTGTACTAATTACGGTATAGTCACGGGGTAAATCAGACACCATTTCGACCACAGTCTTATCAGAGGCTCATAATAAACCAGATTACATCACCGTTTCCACCTCAACATTACTGTACAAATTACTGAGAAATCCTGACAGTATTATAGAACACGTATATTAATTTTCTCCTTTGTGGGTGATATCACACACACCAGACTGTCATTCAAGCGAGTATCCACAACTGGAAATAAAATATGGCATCAAACTTACACTTGAGACTCTACCTTAGCTAAAGAAAATACTCATCTGTAGTAAACAAAAATAAAAGCCTATACCACAAACCTACAGAAGTCAGTTTGAAAAAATATTTTATATTAATAAGAAAAAAGATATAGGCCTATATTACAGATCTAAACTCCTGACTTTGCTATTGCCTTTAAAAAAATAGGCCTATCACGTCGTCATCAACAAATAATAGTGTTTTATTATCAGTATCTCGCGTTTTATTATCTGTATCTCCTTTTAATATCTCTACCTTAAGTTTTATTACCGTTTTATTATCAGTACCTCCCGTTTTATCTCTATATAAATAAAAGACCCATCTATACGACTCCGGCCTCCCTTACTTCACGCTGCTGGGGTCTGGTCCCTAAACACCGGAGGCACTTGGGGGTGGGTCGTAAAACTGTGGCAAGGAGATGCACACCAGGAGGCCCTCAAGTTTACGTGTGTGTGTGTGTGTGTGTGTGTGTGTGTGTGTGTGTGTGTGAGGAGTTAAATTATATCTTTGTAAACGTGTAAGCAAGTGAGAGCCCGTGTTTATACAGGTACAGCACGCATTAAATACAAAGTTCTTAAGAATTTTACATATCCTTACAGGGAGAGAAATACACACACACAGACACACACACACACACACACACACACACACACAGACACACACACACACACACACACACACACACACACACACACACATAAAACTCTAGTTATTAATGAGGTGCTGGGAGAGGTAATCACTTTTTTTACCAACAGCCTCAAAAAATACGAAACTGGTGTGACGTTTTCGCTATCCAGGAGAGACTGTGATCGATCCGACGGTGGAATTATTATCAATTCTATAAACCCACCAAACTTCATTAGTATAATTAACAATAAAAAATAAATACTAGTAACGATATAACAAAATACATTAAGATTACACTCACAATATAATCACGCTAGATAAGTCCTCGTGGTGAAATTATTACATAGTGTATTTAGTTAAGTTAGATTACTGGATAACACGAAGAGAAGAAACCCCAGCTTGTTTTACCCAATAATTATACACCCAAACGTTAAATGGGGAGATTAGATTAGCATTAGCGTGTTTAATCACCAGATGAAATCAACTGGGGTATAGTTAATCTTCACGAGATCCCCAATACTCTATTAAACGCGCACTTAAAAAAAGAACATGCCACACACCCATTATTTACATTACATCAACTACATAGAATCACACAGGACTAAAGAATCACATGAGCTATGAGGAATCACAACAAAAATCACCTACATATACACACACATCTAAGGCCCACATAGGGATTTAGGTACATATGTGGCTTCCAAAGATGTTTTTTTTTTTACATGCCTTTGTTTTAGGGGTCAAGGTGAAAACAACATAATCTAAGACACTGACGGAGACATAGAGATAAGGCTTCCCGGACTATACTATTCCTGATCAGGTGGTCATGGGGTATAAAGCTGTATTTGACCTCTGAGTATGTTTCTATGTCCGGGAGGCATTTACCATACGAGGAAATTATCAGACAGACAGATAGATAGATAGATAGGGACGATTATATTATCAGACAGACAGATAGATAGGGACGATTATCAGACAGACAGATAGATAGGGACGATTATCAGACAGACAGATAGATAGGGACGATTATCAGACAGACAGATAGATAGATAGGGACGATTATCAGACAGACAGATAGATAGGGACGATTATCAGACAGACAGACAGAAACAGAAAGTGGGTCATGACAGCAGAGGGGTAAAGAAGCAATTAATCAGTCAGATAGACAGACAGACACACACAGACAGGAGAAATCATCATCAGACACTGAAAGAAAGACAGACAGACAGACAGACTCCCAGTAAATACTACTTCTTGCACTGTCACTATGTTGAAATGCCCTGTAGTTTGAGCTTTTCCCCATCTAGTTATTATATATCTTATTTGTATCACTTATGTTACTTGTATATTATTTGTAATTCGTAACCCATTCCCCAAATATGTAACTGTATATTTTCAACCTTCTGGCTGCCAAGCTCTTTCAATAAACCGTTAATTATTATTATTATTATTATTATTATTATTATTATTAGAGACAGACAGAAAGAAACTGGGACTGAATTATGACATCTGAGAAGTAAAGAAACAAATCATTAGACAGATAGACAGACGCAATCATCAGACAGAGAAACAGGAACTAGATTACTGACAGCCAAAGGATAAAAATAGTTGACTGAAGGGAAGCAATCCAGGAGTCACAGCCAGGACAGTATTTACATCCCACTGCCTCCCACGTATAAACACACACACACACACACACACACACACACACACCCAGAGTTCAGTGTACCTGGGGATGGTTCAAAGGCATCAGTGTTCCAGTGGACGAGGGACACTGAAAGATACTGAATTTGTCACCCTGTTATGATTCTCTGATGTTACTTCCTGTTTCAGATTTTAGGTGACTCGGATTTCCGATTTTAGGTGACTCGGATTTCCGATTTTAGGTGACTCGGATTTCCGATTTTAGGTGACTCGGATTTCAGATTTGAGGTGACTCGGGTATGATTTTCAGGTGTTATCCCACGTTTCAGATTTTAGGTGACTCGGATTTCAGATTTTTAGGTGACTCGGGTATGATTTTCAGGTGTTATCCCACGTTTCAGATTTTAGGTGACTCGGGTACAATGTCCGAGTATTACCACAGCATATCCCTAACGCTGTACTCGTCACCTCTCCTTCCTACGTATCTAAGGAATGTCCATTTAAAATCTCTCCTTTCCTAGAGTCTTTTTAATTCATTCTAACCTAACCTAACCTAGCCCACACTCCCTATGCTGTACTGTACCTGGCAAATGCACTAAGCTATCATTCTATTGATCTATTTCTCTAACCTATGCTATACTGTACCTGACAAATACACTAAGCTATCATTCTATTAGTCTATTTTCTCTACCTAAAACCCTAAGCTGGGCTGTATCTAACAAACACACTAAGCTATCATCATCAAACTCGCGAGCCGCATTCCTGTGAGTCAACCTTGCAACCCTCACTGTGGTCACGATTCGTCAAAGGTTTAGACCACGAGAATAGCCTATACACCATCACCCAAGACCCGTAGCCCAGGGGTTAAAGACTCTCAAACATAGCCCAGGGGTTAAAGACTCTCAAACATAGCCCAGGGGTTAAAGATTCTCAAACATAGCCCAGGGGTTAAAGACTCTCCAACATAGCCCAGGGGTTAAAGATTCTCAAACATAGCCCAGGGGTTAAAGATTCTCCAACATAGCCCAGGGGTTAAAGATTCTAAAAAATCTGTAAGATTGAACATTTCTCATAACTGTAGAAGTAAGAACGCAAAATCTGTAAGACTGAACATTTCTCATAACTGTAGAAGTAAGAACGCAACTACAGTAAACTGGAACAAATCTTACGTACTAGAATAGCTTCAAGACTACACGAAGACTTACTCTGTGTATAAATATAGCATTAATTCCGGCTGTACGAATCATCCCAAATAGAGACTGTTTTATCTTAACTAAACACATTCGCTTAACACTACACTCAGGCCCTCCTAAAATTTCGCTCAAATAAACTCGTCTCACAATCTGTCTCATAAATTTTGTAAGTCTCACAATCTGTTTCATAATTTTTTTAAGTCTCACAATCTGTCTCATAAATTTTGTAAGTCTCACAATCTGTCTCATAAATTTTTGTAAGTCTCACAATCTGTCTCATAATTTTTTTAAGTCTCACAATCTGTATCATAATTTTAAGTCTCACAATCTGTCTCATAAATTTTGTAAGTCTCATAAATTTAGTGTAACAACAATGCCTCACAATGTACAAAGTTAGAACACTTCATCAATATACATTCAGATATTCCGTATTTCCCAGTGTACTCACCTGATGAAAATGATGTGGAGAGCAGGACAGGTGTGTGACTCGTGTGTACGTAAGTCAGGTGTGTCAGTTCATGGTTGGCTCAAATCTGGAAATGAGAATAGGAAATGATTATTATTATTGTTATTCCATCGTAATTTATTGTATTATTAAAATTATTATTATCATTATTATTATCATCATCGTCATTATTTCTATCATGCTTATGTTAACTACTACACTTTGTATCATCATTAGTATAAAGAGTATTGTTTCAACTTTACTCTCCAGCACACAACTTCAAACCCCTTGAGCCGTTTCACCACTTTACAAAACTGACAAACTTTTTACTCCCAGCGTCAGTATTTAATGCATCACCGCAATTATTTTACATGTAGTGCCAATTCCATAAGAAAGCCACAGAATTGTTAAAACATTATTTTGGGGAACATTTATATTAATTTGTCGATTAATAACCATATAGGGATATTATTGACCTGTCCTAGACTGTTGGACACGTTAATGATCTTGTTCTTCCTGTATTATTATTAAAAAAAATTATATATAATTTTTTTTTCGCGTAATTGTCGAAAAACTTAACGAAATAGCATTTAGGTATATGAGACTTGTTTATAATATATATTTGCTGTTACCGGTCGGACACAATACAAAGTTATCGTTTTAAATCTTCCTTCTGTGACCAAGCAGTTTTTTCTATACAATGTTGTTGTTTTTTGCAGCTATCAGGAGGAACCTTCACACATGGATAGATGTACTGTATGTGTACGTATTGTATATATATTTAACAGAAGAGAGACATCACCTGTGTTGTGGGCTGTTGAACACAATACAACGCTTTATATCTTACTATTTTTACCTCACAGAACAGAAAGGATAAGCTCCACACACCCCTCCCAAGCCGGATTGAATAAAAAAAAAATGTACACCCCATCTCAGCCAAAAACAAAATGAAAAAAAACCCTGACACCTCAAGGACAAAAAATTCTCTTAAAGCCGTTTTAACATTCCACCGTGACCTTGATCTTGGTGTAGTTGTGGCCTGAATTTAATAACCCTGCTCAAGGCTGTCAAATGTTTTAACACACACACACACACACACACACACACACACACACACGTTTATTATTATTATTATTATTATTATTATTATTACACTAATTCTAAAGGACTTCTGATTGTTTATACGAAAATACTAATTGATGAACACAAAATAACAATCGGGTAGAAAGACAATGCAAACAATAAAGGAATATAATCAGTACTAACCTAACCTAACCAAATCCTAACCAAATCCTAACCTAACATAACCCAACCTAACCAAATCCTAACCTAACCTAACCTCATACCACAATTCACAAATTTTCATGAAGTTTACAAGAATAATAAAAAAAAATCCCAATACAGCAAAACAATCAGGTCATTGTAATCCCTTTAGTACAATGACTTAGTCCGGAGATTAAGATATAACGTAAACCCTTGAGGACGAGAACTTGAGTACAATAGGTCTTAGCGCTTTGAGTACGATTTTACTTATTCCCGTGAGAACAACAAAACTTTTCATGGTGAGAAGAAAGGAGAGGAGACGGGGAGGGGAGGGGGGGAGAGGTATTGAAGGAAGGGAAGGGAAGGGAAAGGAAGAGAAGGGAAGGGAAGGAAGGGAAGGGAAAGGAAGGGAAGGGAAGGGAAGGGAAAAGAAGAGAAGGGAAGGGAAGGGAAGGAAGGGAAGGGAAGAGAATAACACCATACCCCAGGTGTTAAAGGTCTCTTCTATCGTTTTTATCCCTTACAGACCTCAGTCAGTTAATGAAGGCTGTCTCCGTCACCTCTGAGGGTTGGCGACCACGGCCCTCACAAAAAGCTTCATATGACCACTAACCCTGGACATAACAAACACGATAGCGGTACCCAAACCTATACTGTATGTGCTAACTCATCCCCTGTATTGTGTACCACTCCACAGAGCCCACCTGCCGGTTTCACAGCCACCTGCTACCGGCTGTGGTGTACTCTGGGGTCCGGCAGCCGGTTGATATAATTTGGTTTACAGGAGCCTCAGGTTTTCAGTGATAAAATTCGGCATCTACTGGTTATATAACATTGTCCTTAGCAGCCGGATTCAGCAATACTTCTCCCAACAGCCGGCTGGGGGTGCTCTCCGTCGCCCAGTTATGATATAGTGGCAAGCGGCCATAATGCACCAGGGCCGGCCATCCCCCCCCCCCTCCCCACCCCCACTCCTTCCTCAACTATGACGGTATATTGCCGGCCATTTATTACCCAGGTGGAGAGGGAGGGGGAGAGGGGGGGTCTCCTACTGTACAATAACGCTTCTTAAAGACGCCCACACAGTCCCTCGTCTCCTCTACCCGGTCTCTCAAAAACTCTCTTTAATATCATATCCTCGTTATTGGGAATCAAAGAACGTTATAGTTATTGGTCGAGTCTCGGTACAAATTAGACGCCATATTGACCCTTGGAATGAGCGGCCTTAAAATAATATATATCACTGAAGACTTAACAATGATGGACATTAAATTGGTTGATAAGACATGAACCAATAAAAATGATGTTTGGTAAATTGATTCAAAATTATACCGAGACTAAGAATCTTCGAGACTCCGAACCCACACAACGGACAAGCAAAAACTACGTAGGTTCATCTATTGAGTCACCTGAAGATTAGTCTCCCCAGCTTATTTCACCAGAAGATTAACTACCACTAAAACTACCTTAGCTTAACACAACCTATACTCACAATGACCTGACCTAACCTAACACAACCTAAACTCACATTGACCTGACCTAACATAACACAACCTAAACTCACATTGACCTGACCTGACCTAACACGACCTGAACTCACATTGACTTGACCTGACCTAACCTAACAACCTGAACTCATTGACCTGACCTGACCTAACAACCTGAACTCACACTGACCTGACCTGACCTGATCTAACACAACCTGAACTCACATTGACCTGACCTAACCAAACACAACCTGAACTCACAATGACCTGACCTGACCTAACCTAACACAACCTAAACTCCCATTGACCTGACCTGACCTAACACAACCTGAACTCCCATTGACCTGACCTGACCTAACCTAACAACCTGAACTCATTGACCTGACCTGACCTAACAACCTGAACTCACACTGACCTGACCTGATCTAACACAACCTGAACTCCCATTGACCTGACCTAACCTAACACAACCTGAACTCCCATTGACCTGATATGACCTAACCTAACACAACCTAAACTCCCATTGACCTGACCTGACCTAAACACAACCTGAACTCCCATTGACCTGACCTGACCTAACCTAACAACCTGAACTCATTGACCTGACCTGACCTAACAACCTGAACTCACACTGACCTGACCTGATCTAACACAACCTGAACTCCCATTGACCTGACCTAACCTAACACAACCTGAACTCCCATTGACCTGATATGACCTAACACAACCTGAACTCATTGACCTGACCTGACCTGACCTAACAACCTGAACTCACACTGACCTGACCTGACCTAACAACCTGAACTCACATTGACCTGACCTAACCTAACCTAACACAACCTGAACTCCCATTGACCTGACCTGACCTAACATAACCTAAACCCCCTAGATGTAGTTAGGGTGTTCAGTGATCAGGTAAAATAAGCTAGGGTGTCTAATTGTCAGGTAATGTCACCTATTTTATATTTCCTTGCAACTGGCTATCAGAAAACACACAGTTATTGTGAGTCTCGGTTCAGTTCCATCGTAAGAATCTCTGAGAATCCGGATCCTAAGGTGTGATTGCTAAAGGTTAAATTCCTTCCGTAAATTAAAGGCGTGAGGACAAGAATCTCATTGGATTACTTTAACCTACAGCTGGTCATCGATGGTGGGCAAAATGGAGTGGAAATAGAACTGACTGCCATAACTAGATGCGTTTTCATGGCCAAATTTTCGGAATTCAGACACAAATTTCGGGTAAAAATACTGATTTTTAATTCGGGGTAAAAATTTTCATAGGAACGGTTCATAATATTGTCGTAAAATTAAAGGAACAATGTTAAAAAAAACTGTAGAATATAGTTCATAAATAAGTGAAACATTTACGTAAAAACATTAAAATTCGGTCTCAAAGTTAAATGGAAAATAAACGAAGCAGCATCACAAAAACTGTTCCAAAATGAGTGAAACTAAAAAGTGAAAATATCACAATCGTGACGTCGAGTTATGACCCCAAAAAACCAGGGTAGTGGGCGGTCTGGCTCAGGGCAAGACGGCCAGTGAGAGAAGCTGGCAAGTCAAGGGTGAAGTTAATACCAGTGCGGGCCAAGACACATGAACCGGGAGAAACCTTTACCCTCACCCTACTGGAAAGAAGTTTTTGATGGCTTTTTTTTTATTTAGTTATCCTTGCTCAAATTGCCTTATTATTTACAAATGATTGTACATTGTATACCTGCACGGTCTTGTACACTGTAGAGCTGCACGTTCAATGTACAGTACATTATAGACCTACACAGTCTAGGTACAGTTGCCAGCAAAAGTTCTCCCACAGCCCTGTGTTGTAAGTTCGTAAATGTGCTGTGGGAGGACTTTTGCTGGCAACTGTACACTGTGGCCGCACGGTCTCGGTACAGTCAGTCCTCTGACCTGAGACACATGAAGCTGTAAATTCGAAACACCACACGACCCAGTGCACCATCTTGAGGTGCGGCCACACCAAAGTAGCATTGTTGTGGACACGGTTAGAAAAAATGTGGCCAACAGCTGGTGTAGAATGTTGGTGTGTGTAACAATGATGGCATCACTATTCCACAATATTACCAACATTGTGGAATAATGATGTGGATGCAATGCAAACATCGTCGGTAACATGTGGCTACACTGTTAACAACAATATTAGGACGATCTCACGAATATGTTGGCTGGGAACAGTGTTGGTAACATACAACCGTCTCCTGGTGATATCCGCAACACTGGTAGTTAGCACTGGTGTGGACTACAGGCGGCAGCAGTTCGTCTTGGTGGTGAGGAAGGTGCGTGAGACAGCAAGGAGTGAAGTAAAGAGAACGTGCTTGTGGTAATCACGCTATATCGCTCCCACCCAGTGTTGTGGGCTCCCATAAATACAGATAAAAATATGGTGAGAAAGACGGATGAGTAGAAGGAGATTTCCCAAGTATTAAATATAGACAGCAGAGGTAGAAAAGAAAATGAAATCATTGATTGGCCAGTAATGTTGCGGTAGCTGCTGTAACGATCTCACTCGCCATCGTCATGTTGTCAACTAAACCAGCTGTGCGGACTATATGAACACTACACCTCCGTTTCTGATAATATTGCCAACATTGTTACTAAATTATGTGCCATTGGTGTGGATTCAGTTATAAACATTGCTGTAGTCCTCACAGTTATCAACAAAGTTCCTAACACTGTTGCGCTGGTGTAGACATGCCTTATTGAACTTGTATGACAGTGAGTATGCATTTTTTAAAACACCCTGAATATGACAACGATAAAAAAATAATAATTTCTATAATAAATATTTGCCGCCATCTTCTCCACTTGTGCACCGCGACATTGAGTGGTTGTGTGGGTGAAGGCGTCAGTGAAGGATCTCCTCGCCTGATAACTGCTGTTAAACTCTCCCTGGTAACTTTACAACTTCCCACAAGCTCTCCATCGCTCCAGGTATTCCTCAGAATTTTAAGCTTGCATTATTCTAAGCATGTCCTGGCCAGTTTAGTGCAAGTTTTGTTCCGGTAAGTTTATTGCAGGAACCAGCAGTCTCAAGGCACCAACAGTACAATTATGTTTTTCCATCAATACATATACAGTATATCCAGTAAAGTGTCCCAGAAAAATGTCCTTCCCTCCCTCCCTGCCTGCTCCCTGAGACCCTGTGAGGGAGAGAGGCAGGCAGGCAGATACATCTTTCTGGGACACCCTATATACCCGGTACATACTATATATAATATACTGCATACTGAATATTTATCTCTTCATAAAAACCGAAAACTACATAATTCTTCAAGTTAACACACCAATGTGACGCCGCTATTACCCAACACACTCCACAGATGGGCGAGCACCTTACACCACCACCGACCATCGTCTCCCAGGTCTGTAACACTTTAACGCTATTACCAACATTTTCTACAGCGACAAACCCAATTTTAGACGGACAGGAGAGGTATGATAGTGGGGAGGAGAAGTATCATAGCGGGAAGGAGAAGTATGATAGCGGGAAGAGAAGTATAATAGCGGGAAGGAGAAGTATAATAGCGGGAAGGAGAAGTATGATAGCGGGAAGGAGAAGTATGATAGCGGGAAGAGAAGTATAATAGCGGGAAGGAGAAGTATAATAGCGGGAAGGAGAAGTATGATAGCGGGAAGGAGAAGTATAATAGCGGGAAGGAGAAGTATAATAGCGGGAAGGAGAAGTATGATAGCGGGAAGGAGAAGTATAATAGCGGGAAGGAGAAGTATAATAGCGGGAAGGAGAAGTATGATAGCGGGAAGGAGAAGTATGATAGCGGGGAGGAGAAATATGATAGCGGGAAGAAATATGATAGCGGGAAGGAGAAGTATGATAGCGGGGAGAGAAATCTGATAACGGGGAAAGTTGACAAGAGAAAGAACGAGGCAAGTTAGGTGATAAAATACTGATGAAAGTTAGCAGAGGGCCACACCACCAAGTTACTGAAGGAGAGTAAACTAAACTATAGAACCTTACTTACACCAAATTAACATATGGAAAATTAAAGTGAATTAGACGCTATTGAATTAAATAAAGAGAATTCATCATGACACAATCCTAACTGACCACTTAACCAAAAGATAAATTACCTATTGTTTTCATTATTTTTTTTTTACAGGACAAAGGTCATCAACTCAACAATTTACTAACCGGAAATTATTTATCTGAACACCGATTAAACGGATCACCGAATACAAAAACTCATTACTGGTGTACACAAATGTTTACCCTGTACACAAATGTTTACCCTCACAATGCCACCTGTTGGAAATAATAGACAAAAATATATCAAGTTTCTTTCACAACATTCTCCCATATTTGATTTTCCCGTCAATTATATTCAACTCTTCAACTGTCCTATGTGTGTGTGTGTGTGTTCAGACAGCTAAGTGGCCTGCGTTCCTAATCTAAGTACTAATTGTTGTCGTGAACGAATAAATGTTTATTTTCAAGTAGCTACGTACGGTATGCCTCAAGTAGCTACATACGGTATGCCTCAGCTACGTACGATATGCCTCAAGTAGCTAGGTACGGTATGGCTACACTTGGCCATAGTTCCGGGTCGCCCTTCTTGAGCCTCAAGTTACCTAACATAGCTTCTCATTGTTGACGGACTAGTTTATTCACTAGGCTCTGATTACCTAACATAGCTTCTCATTGTTGACGGACTAGTTTATTTACTAGTATTGTTACGCGGTTAGAGGCCTCAGTTGTCGAAGAATAGTGATATTAGAACGTCAATGGCAGTGTCTTCTATATGTAAACCAGCTGGAAAATTGATGAAAGGAAGACGAATATAGACACGAATACAACAACAACAATAACCACTATAACATCACTTCACGAAGAACAACACCACCCGACAAGAACAACACCACCTCACGAAGAACAACACCACCTGACAAGAACAACGACACCACCTCACAAAGAACAACACCACCTCACGAAGAACAACACCACCTCACGAAGAACAACACCACCTCACGAAGAACAACACCACCTCACGAAGAACAACACCACCTCACGAAGAACAACACCACCTCACGAAGAACACCACCACCTCACGAAGAACAACACCACCTGACAAGAACAACGACACCACCTCACAAACAACAACACCACCTCACGAAGAACAACACCACCTCACGAACAACACCACCTCACAAGACAGCGACACACCACAACAAGAACAACAACACCTCACAAGAAAACGACCACCTCACAAGACCACCTCAAAGAAACACCACACCTCACAAGAACAACACCACCTCACGAAGAACAGCGACACCACCTCACAAGAACAACACCACCTCACGAAGAACACCACCTCCTCACAAGAACACCACCACCTCACAAGAACAGCGACACCACCTCACAAACAACAATACAACACCTCATAAAGAACAACAACAACCTCACAAAGAACAACAACCACAACACCACCTCACAAAGAACAACAACCACAACACAACCTCACAAAGAACAACAGCCACAACACCATCTCACAACCGCACAATAAAGACCAAACTAGACATTACATAAACTTCTGTAATTTAAGGTAAGATAAATTAACTCTAAGAGATTACAGATGATACAGGAGCGTCTCAAGAGGACATACGTGTTCACTAAGCTCTGGGTTATTTCCTTGATGAGACGCACGCCAAAGGTCAGCCCAGAGCCATGAACTTCCCGACAACGTGAGAGTTAGTTTAGGTAAAGTCAACCCAGAGCCATGAACTTCCCGACAACGTGAGAGTTAGTTTAGGTAAAGTCAGCCCAGAGCCATGAACTTCCCGACAACGTGAGAGTTAGTTTAGGTAAGGTCAACGCAGAGCCATGAACTTCCCGACAACGTGAGAGTTAGTTTAGGTAAGGTCAACCCAGAGCCATGAACTTCCCGACAACGTGAGAGTTAGTTTAGGTAAAGTCAGCCCAGAGCCATGAACTTCCCGACAACGTGAGAGTTAGTTTAGGTAAAGTCAACCCAGAGCCATGAACTTCCCGACAACGTGAGAGTTAGTTTAGGTAAGGTCAACCGAGAGCCATGAACTTCCCGACAACGTGAGAGTTAGTTTAGGTAAAGTCAGCCCAGAGCCATGAACTTCCCGACAACGTGAGAGTTAGTTTAGGTAAAGTCAACCCAGAGCCATGAACTTCCCGACAACGTGAGGTTAGTTTAGGTAAAGTCAGCCCAGAGCCATGAACTTCCGGACAACGTGAGAGCTAGTTTAGGGTAAAGTCAGCCCAGAGCCATGAACTTCCCGACAACGTGAGAGTTAGTTTAGGTAAAGTCAGCCCAGAGCCATGAACTTCCCGACAACGTGAGAGTTAGTTTAGGTAAAGTCAGCCCAGAGCCATGAACTTCCCGACAACGTGAGAGCTAGTTTAGGTAAAGTCAACCCAGAGCCATGAATTTCCCGACAACGTGAGAGTTAGTGGACACATTCGTTGTTTGAAGACATACAAAATAATAAAAATAAAAAAAGTAAGAAATGATTAACAATATTGACCCACTGGTTGTGTGAAGCTGACCTTTTAGAGAGAAAGAGAGATAGAGACAGAGTAAAAAGAGAGACAGAAAGAGGAAGAAAGGAAGGAGATGAGAGAGAGATTCAGTCGAAACAGGTAAGGCGTCACACACACTGAACTCTTCAAAGGTAGCCAAAAAAGTATACACACCGTGAGGGTTCAGTACTCTAGAGGCAGACGCTGAACACACTCGGCCCGGGAGCTTATTTTCTCTCATGTGTGAAAAATTAATAATATAAATAACGCCAGAGATAAAAAAGTTATGAATACTTTTCTTTTATAAACAAGGCCACTTAAATCTGATACACAAGGCCACTTAAATCTGACACACATGGCCACTTAAATCTGATACATAAAGCCACTTAAATCTGACAATCAAGGCCACTTAAATCTGACACACAAGGCCACTTAAATCTGATACATAAAGCCACTTAAATCTGACAATCAAGGCCACTTAAATCTGACACACAAGGCCACTTAAATCTGATACATAAAGCCACTTAAATCTGACAAAAAGCCACTTAAAATCTGATACAATATTCAACTACAAAATAATAGTAAACAAAATCATACCATAGGAGTAAACCTAACCTAACCATAAAAGTAAACAAAATCCTACCACGCGTAAACAAAATCCTATCAGAAGAGTAAACAAAATCCCACTACAGGGGTAAACAAAATCCTATCAAAAGAGTAAACAAAATCCCACTACAGGGGTAAACAAAATCCTATCAAAAGAGTAAATAAAATCCCACTACAGGGGTAAAACAAATTCCATCAGAGCAATAGTCAAAAAACCCTCACAAAACCACAATATCTCACCGTAAAATAAGACAAGATCCAAACAAACAAACACACACACACACACACACACACACACACACACACACACACACACACACACACACACACACACACACACAAACAAACAAACAAACACACACACACACCTATTGTTGACGACACTATTGAAAACTTCTGTGATCCAGCCACTAATTAATTGGCTCTTTATAACCCAAGGTGGACAAGACTATGTGAGACACCTACAACACCACCCCTCCTCCTCCTCCGGCCCTCTCAGGAACTTGGTGTTGTAGGTTATAACATTATATGAGGGGATTTACAGGTGTTGTGGGTTATTAACGAAGAGGATTTACAGGTGTTGTGGGTTATAACATTATCTGAGGGGATTTACAGGTGTTGTGGGTTTTTAGCGAAGAGGATTTACAGGTGTTGTAGGTTGTAAAATTATCTGAGGGGATTTACAGGTGTTGTGGGTTATTAGCGAAGAGGATTTACAGGTGTTGTAGGTTGTAAAATTATCTGAGGGGATTTACAGGTGTTGTGGGTTATTAGCGAAGAGGATTTACAGGTGTTGTAGGTTGTAAAATCCCCTTACGGTGAATACAAACCCTAAAGCCTAAAATCCCCTTAAGGTAAGTACGAACACATTACCCAACCCTAAATTTCCCCTTAATTACAACAAACCTTTAAATTCAACCCAAAAAAAACTAAAACTAAAAAAAAAATACATAACTAAATTAATAAATCCCAAAAACGTTCCCCACGCCTTTAATTAATAAGGGATTAACATAATAATAAAATAAATCACACTGAGATTCATTTTTTTTTTGCGTCTGCCTGGAAAAAAAACTGCCGACTTTGTGTACAGATTCAACAAGACGAGTTCAATGTCCTCCCTCTCGTCATAGCGGTTCTTCTCGTCGCTCATAACCTACGGTGCCATGTAGTTTAATAAGCGCTGGTATGTCAATAGTTAAGGGGAGGGAGGTGAGGGGATGGGGGGGGAAGGGAGGGAGGGAGGTGAGGGGATGGGGGGAGGGGCCGGTGGTGGAGGGATGGGGGGAGGGGAGGATGAGGGGAGGAGGGAGTGATGAGGGGAGGAGGGTGGGGGGGGTGGAGGGATGAAGAGGGGGAGGGGATGGGGAGAGGGATGGGGGAGTGGTGGAGGGGATGGGGAAGTGAGGGGATGGGGGGAGGGTGGAGGGATAGGGGGAGTGGTGGAGGGATGGAGGGGAGGTGGAGGGGGAGTGGGGAGGGAGGGAGGGGATGGGGGAGGGAGGGATGGGAGGGGGAGGGATGGTGGAGGGATGTGGGGAGGGGGATGGGGGAGGATGGAGGGGATGGGGGAGGGTGGAGGGGGATGGGGGGAGGGTGGGAGGGGATGGGGAGATGGGGGAGGGTGGAGGGGATGGGGGAGTGGTGGAGGGATAGGGGGGAGGATGGGAGGAGGATGGGGGGAGGATGGAGGGATGGGGAGGGGGGGGGATGGGAGGGATGGAGGGATGAGGGGAGGGTGAGGGGATGGGGAGTGATGGAGGGATGGGGAGGGAGGGATGGGGGGAGGATGGGAGGGGAGGGGGAGTGATGGAGGGGATGGGGGGGAGTGGTGGAGGGATGGGGGAGTGGTGGAGGGGATAGGGGGAAGTGGTGGAGGGGATAGGGGGAGTGGTGGAGGGGATAGAGGGAATGGTTGGGAGTAAGATACGGGGCAATATTACCCTTCCCCCTTCCTCCACCCCCTTTCCCTCCCATCATTCATAGTGAAAGTAATATTAGATGAACAGTATTACCCTCTGTTAGATAATAAACCCTGAGAACAATTCATAACTATCTAAACTCCTTGATGCCCATGACTTAGGAACTTATAGAAAGACTTGATCTCTTGATAAGGACGTCTTAAGCCTTTGACTACGAGAAATCCGCAAGATTTGTTTGTTTTCAGGAGGGGTTAAAAGCCGCGTCAGTATGTTAAGTGATGATGTTCTGTCGCTGAAATTGTTTAAGGTTATTTAATATACCATACAGGGTGTCCATAAACTATCTAACCCACTTTAAGACTTAATAACCTCAGGAATATTATATATAACACGTAGGGTTTATTATGGCCACCCTGTATTTCATATTTTTACTATGATATCTGTCATAAAGTTCACAATAGCTTGGATGCTCAGTTTATAAGTATTGTAACTTTATAACGAAAATGTAACTTTATAACGAAAGACAAAACACAAGTTAGAGTCATTATAATGGAGAGGACTTTGTTATATGTCACTGTGTCACTGCTGTAGACTATAGTGGTGTAGAGTGTAGGCCAGGGATGTATATACACTCTTAAATACACTATCTAGTTAAAATAATACCTAAGGGTCTTCAATATTGCAACTCCCAACAGTATCTGTACTCGTGAACCAATTAAGTTAGCCAGCCATATACACCCCCCTGTATGTATCCAAAGTTCCTCCTCTCCTCACACTTCACCATGTTAATCCCCCGCATCCGCACCCCACCGCCTCAAGTGTCCATGTCAAACGCTTCTAAGTGGTACCTTCATATTAGTCTATTGTCATTTGTATATTTCCCTCTACGTAGACACACACACACACACACACACACAGAATAAACCATCTAATATAGGCACTTTAAACAACACTCGTCACCCAACACATATGGTAACACAACTGGACAGACGAGGCAACACTCGCCACCCAACACACATGGTAACAGCTCAAAGAACACAATAAAAAAAGAGAAGGCAATTTTCCTAATGGGGGAGGACATCAACTTTATGAAGATGGGTTTATAAAGCGAATGGACGAAAGGATGACAGGTCTTGAATAGTGTGTGTGTGTGTGTGTGTGTGTGTGTGTGTGTGTGTGTGTGTGTGTGTGTGTGTGTGTGTGTGTGTGTGTGTGTTCGGTAAGAATAGTTGGCCGTAATAAACCATGTGGCCACTGGAGGTATCCGTCCCTAGAAAACGATAAAGAATATCTTACTAAAAAGAATACTTCATTGTCCTCAAAGGTTCAGGACATCGTACTCAAGAGATCAAATCACTGTACTCAAACCTTCCCTATCTTGACTTCATTCCAACGATAACCTTTGACCTTGCTCTCTTAACCTCTGACCTGTAACGATCAAATATACAAGGAATTTACACCATAATTTCAAGGCAATAAGTGGAAACAAATGATACTCGCTATACTGTGAAAATAGTTGGTGAAAAGTGTCCTAAGTCACCCACAATGTACAAAGTGTCAGAGCAGCAGAGTCGTTCTTTTATCCGTAAGAAAGTTTGGAGGCATCAGTTCAAATATTGGGGTAGGTAAAACGCTCTCACAGCCCACACACAACACAGTTACCGTTCGAGAATCTGACCACGACCAAGGGCGGCAGCATCCTGGAGGTGATGTCAACGTCAACAAGATCATACTTAAGATAACAGGTTATATCTGGCAAAATAAATAAATAAATAAATAAACCTTGCATAATATGAAGTAATTACCATATGTTATAAAAAAAATACAATGTTTTATGATTTCTATAGTATAAAACGCAAGAATTTCACCGTGATGATAAAATTCAAGTCAACCAATCCTGAATTAAATCAACAGGTAGCGAAATATATATATAATTAATGAGCTAAGAAATATATCACCACCTACTAACACACTACGACGCTTAATCCTCAACATGTAGTATAAAATAAATCCCCCTGACTCAACCAAGCTAGACCATTCGGGATATTGAAGTGACGTCTGAAGTAATGAATCAAAGCTGCCAGAGTGCTGACAGTAAACACAACGAAAATAGATCACTACAGTAGGAGGATATACAGACATATTAACGGTACCTTATTGAGTATAAACCTGGAGTCTTAAATTATTCTATATAGATGGAGTCTCTTACACTACACGTTGTTTAATAATTTTCTTCAGATATATATAGAGTAATTGTCAGGTGTCATCACGAGAGTTGCAGCCACGTTGTTATTGTTGTTGTTTACTTTAGTCTATATCATTATGGCTAAATAAACTGTTCCAATTTCAATTATATACTACTAGTTAGGATGGGTAAAGGGAGGGGGAGAGGAGGGGAAGAAGAAGGGAGGAAGAAGAGGGTAAGAAGAAGGAAGGAAGAGGGGGAACAAGGAAGGAGGAGGGGAACAAGGAGAAATTATCGCAAGGGTCTAAATAAAGCTTTGAAAATCCAGAGACCACACAACCATAACTTCAGTCTTAGTCGACGTAACACGAGACCGTCACACACACACACACACACACACACACACACACACACACACACCAGCGCCTCCCTCTGTACTCTGGTGTGGTGTTGTGGGTTAGGTCCCTCCCTTCACCGCCCCCTATACACAGGTTGGATCACGATGGGGCAGGTATAAATTGGCCTCATTAAATCACACTCCTCGTCGCTCGTTGAACCGGATCTAGCGACAACTTTTACGTGAGAAGAACCGTGTGTTGCTAGCGAGAGAGAGAGAGAGATTTATTTTCAAGGATTTTTAAGAAACTATTGTTAAAGTATCGGGTATAAAAACGAACACTTTCGACTAACTTTCACCAATATCGCGTTACTAAAAAGAAAGAAAAATTTATGTAAGAGGAAATACAACGTTGGTCGAACATCTTATTAAATATTATATTGAGAGGAAGACGGTATATTGTTGAGGCCTTTTAGAAGTATTTTACCCCAGATGAAGTACGTAATTATATATACCTTTAATATTTTATGTGAGAAAATGATTAAGTTGTTTAAATATTCTTGTTTTAATTTCTTTTGTGATGAGGCCATTTAATGCAACATAATAATTACATGTTATAAATTAATCTATTACAGTAAGTTATGAATACAGAGCGAAATTTTATGTATCATTAGTTAGGTGACAAAATTACAGTGTAGATGCATCCTGACCCAGTGGCAGGTGTTACTGGAGGGTGGGGGAGGATGCCTACCCTGCCATCACCACCTTCTCCAACCAACGGCAGTCTCGCCTTCCTTCCCTTGACCTGGGGAAGGAGGGGAAGGAGGTGGAGGAAGTCTACTCAGCCCTTCCACCAACCAACGGCAGTCTCGCCTTCCTTCCCTTGACCTGGGGAAGGAGGAGAAGGAGGTGGAGGAAGTCTACTCAGCCCTTCCACCAACCAACGGCAGTCTCGCCTTCCTTCCCTTGACCTGGGGAAGGAGGGGAAGGAGGTGGAGGAAGTCTACTCAGCCCTTCCACCAACCAACGGCAGTCTCGCCTTCCTTCCTTCCTTCCCTTGACCTGGGGAAGGAGGGGAAGGAGGTGGAGGAAGTCTACTCAGCCCTTCCACCAACCAACGGCAGTCTCGCCTTCCTTCCTTCCTTCCCTCGACCTGGAGAAGGAGGAGGAGGAGGTGGAGGAAGTCTATTCAGCCCTTCCACCAAGCACCTGCAGACTCCCTTCCTCCCTCCCTTGACCTATGACCTTACTATCTCTCATAATCGATTGGGACGCTCCATCCGCCTCGAGTAATAGCTATGTAACAACCCCGCAGTTAAGTGAATGACACGATATGGAACCATCAATGGGACAGACGGAAGGGCATACGAACACACGGACGGACAGGCATACGGGCACACGAACGGACGGGCATACAGACACACGAACGGACGGGCATCACAAGACACATTTAACTAAGATACTCCCCCACTACGACTTCTTTAAGGTAAACAAGACGAAAAACGAAATCCCTCACGTGGAAAAAGTCAAGAGCGATCAGCAAAATAAATAAATAAACAAATAAAAACAATGACAAAATCCCGGGAGACAACACAACTAAATGTTACCAAGAAAGAGGAGACGAGAGAGTGAAACATGATGCGGAGACAAAACAACAACAGGTGGCGCAATGACAAGGAAAACAAACGATAATACAAGGCATGAACAAACAAAGTCCTGCATTGTCTATTCATGCTGAACTGTATACCTGCATTGTCTATATCCATGCTGAACTGTATACCTGCATTGTCTATATCCATGCTGAACTGTATACCTGCATTGTCTATAAACATGCTGAACTGTATATGCTAAACTTACTATTAGTTTGTAAGATGATTTTTACTGAATATCATTATTATTATTATTATTATTATTATTATTATCATTATTATTATTAAAGCTATCAAAGGTACAAAATATAATCAGTCATCAGAATAAAAAAAAATATAATCCACTACAAAGACAAATAAACTAGACAAAAAAAAAAGACGTCCACAGACTCAGCTGATGAGATAAACATAAGTCAGCTGACGATGGTGCTAGTGTCTGTCACCAGGCGGCGCGCGAGACACCTGGTTTATTATGCATTACGGGAGGAGGTGAACAAGGCGGCCCTCAGGAAGGAATGTTGATAACAAGAGGTGGAGGATGGAGATGAGGATAATGATAGGAGAGGACAGGATAAAAGCTAAAGTGACGAGAGAGAGAGAGAGATGAAACCACAAAGAATTGATGAATAAACGGGCGATGGGGAAAAAATAATAACAGTAAGAGAAGATGGATTTAGACGACGAGGGGGGAAGCTGCATGAGTGGGGTAGAGGGGATGAGTGGGAGAGAGTAAGGGAGAGGAAGCATGGAGGAACAACAGGGGAGAAGAGAAGGAGAGGATGGAAAGGAGAGAAGCAGAGAAGGAAGAGATGGGGGAGAAAGAAGATGTAGAGGGGAGGGCGTGCTAGGCGAGAGAGGGATGATAAGTGACAGCGTAAGACTAGGTGGGGTGACAGGGGGAGGGACGGAGAGAGGGGAGGGAGGGGGGGAGGGAGGAGAGAGGGGAGGGAGGGAGAGGAGGAGAGAGGGAGGAGAGAGGGAGGGAGGGAGGAAAGGGGTACAGGACTTTGATGGAGGGAAAAGAAAAGAGGAGGCAGAGAAGAAGCAGGAAAATAAGAAATGAGACAGGCGAGGCAGGGAAAGAGTGGTAACAAGGGCGAGGCAGAAAAACTGCCAATGGGAAAGTGTGTGTGTGTGTGTGTGTGCGTGTAATAATAATAAATAATAATAATTAACGGTTTATTGAAAAAGTTCTGCAGCCCGAAGGCTGAAAATATACATTGGGCATAAATGACTTATTACATACATTGGTGGTTTAACAAAAGCCTTCTTTAGAGAAAGGTAAAGGAACATCCAGTGAACATACAGATTAATGTAGGTGTTGAACAGCAAAAACGTAGTGTAGTAACTCCCTCCCAGATGGTGTTAGGAGGGACCTCACGTGGTGTAGTAGTTCCCTCACAGATGGTGTTATGAGGGGCCTCACGTGGTGTAGTAATTCCCTCACAGATGGTGTTATGAGGGGCCTCACGTGGTGTAGTAATTCCCTCACCGATGGTGTTA
>NW_024738300.1:9244015-9261578 GCF_018991925.1 Homarus americanus | reverse complement strand
TATTTGTACTTCGTTCCGGTTACGTATTGCTCTCCTCGTCCTTCTCCAACTCCTCCTCTTCCTCCTTCACCTCCTGCCCCTTAACACACTGGGATGAGATTGACCCTGGTGGTGGTAGGGAGGAAATGGAGATGGAGATTCCTAGTATCCTATATTGCACAACCTTCTGCCAGGGCTTCCCACCACCCCTGCCCCCTCCTGCACCCCCATCCCCACCACCCAGCTATCCCTTACATTCCTCCTCCACCCTCTCAACACACACACACACACACACACACACACACACACACACACACACACACAATAGAAGCAACATACACATATTTAGGACGACAATGGCTGGCAGCTTCATAAGAAAAATAAGAACATAAGAATGGAGGAAACTGCAGCGGGCCTATTGACCATACTGGGCAGTCCCGTTTACACCCAACCCTATTGCTCATATAAGCATCAACCTATGTTTGAAGCTATTCAGCGTATTCGAGTTAATGATGACATTTAGTAACTTGTTCCATTAATCCACTACTCTGTTTCCATATCAGTGTTTACCTATTTCGCGCCGAAATCTAAATTTGTCTAATTTAAAACCATTGTTACGAATTCGCTCCTGGTTGGATAGTTTGAGTACCTTTATATCCCCTTCGTTTAGCCCTGACTTCCACTGATACACCTTTATCAGGTCGCCCCTCGCTCTACGTCTCTCGAGGAGTGCAAATTAAGATGCTTTAACCTGTCTCTATACTCAAGGTTCCTAATGCCCGGGATTAGTCTTGTCATTCTCCTCTGAATTCTTTCCAATGATTCTATATCCATTCTGTAATACTGTGACCAGAACTGAACTGCGTAATCAGTCTTGTAACTAACACTCCTTTATAGACCAAGTACTTTATTAGCCTTGTTACGAGCAAAAACACATTGTTTACTTGGCAGGTTTCTACTTATCATTACTCCTAAATCTCTCTCGCAGTCAGTTTCTCTATGGCATCGTTGTTCATCTGGTATCTGGTTTCCCTGTTTACATCTCCTATACTAGTACATTACATTTGTCCACGTTGAATTTCATCTGCCATCAGACCATTCGAAAAAATTTGTTTAGATCTTCCTGTAGTTTTGCGGAGTCCTCGTCAGATTTAATAACACGTCCTATTTTAGTGTCATCAACAAATTTATTTATGTTGCTGTCTATGCCGATATCTATGTCGTTTATGTATATAATAAATAATAATGGTCCAAGTACTGAGCAGGGAACTCCACTAGTGACGTTGCTCCAATGGGACTTCGTGCCGTTAATGCTCACTCTCTGTTTCCTGTCCTGTAACCATGCCCTAATCCATTTAAGGATGTTACCTTTATGTCATGTGCTTCTACCTTTCTAATTAGTCTTTCGTGGGGACTCTGTCGAAGGCTTTGCTAAAGTCGAGATATACCACATCATAATTGTGCCCCATTAACAAGAAATAAATCCCTTTAATCAGAATAATTGTACATCCTTAAATCTCTCTCTCTCTCTCTCTCTCTCTCTCTCTCTCTCTCTCTCTCTCTCTCTCTCTCTCTCTCTCTCTCTCTCTCTCTCTCTCTTGCCCTTCACTCCTCTCCCAATTTTGGGGATGGATCAAGTGGTACAAAAACTTTAAATAAAAGAGAAATAACGAGAAGTGTGAAGCACGAGAAACAAGAACACTCAAGATGATGATAATAATGATGATAATAATGATAATAATAATAATAATAACAATAACAATAATAATAATAATAATAATAATAATAATAACAATAATAATAACGATAATAATAATAACAATAATTATAATAATAATAATAATAACAATAATAATAATAATAATAACAATAATAATAACGATAATAATAACAACAATAATTATAATAACAATAATAATAACAATAATAATAATAATAATAATAATAATAATAACGATAATAATAATAATAATAATAACGATAATAATAATAATAATAATAATAACAATAACAATAATAACAATAATAATAATAATAATAACAATAATAATACGATAATAATAATAACAATAATTATAATAATAATAATAATAACAATAATAATAATAATAATAATAATAATAACAATAATAATAATAATAATAATAATAATAATAATAACGATAATAATAATAACAACAATAATTATAACAATAATAATAATAATAATAATAATAACGATAATAATAATTAAAATAATGATCCTGGGAAAAACTTGTTCTGGCAGGAGTAAACATTTTCCCAGAATGGTGGTGGATGTTTCTGAACAATAAATAATTCAAGAGTTGACCTGAGTTGTGACACCAAACATGGTTTAACCCTTGAGGACGATGATTTAACCCTTTGGGGACGATGGTTTAACCCTTGAGGACGATGGTTTAACCCTTGAGGACGATGATTTAACCCTTTGGGGGACGATGGTTTAACCCTTGAGGACGATGATTTAACCCTTTGTGGACAATGGCTTAACCCTTGAGGACGATGGTTTAACACTTAGAGGATGATGGTTTAACCCTTTGAGGATGATGGTTTAACCCTTTGAGGACGATGACTTAACCCTTGAGGATGATGGTTTAACGCTTTGAGGATGATTGTTTTACCCTTTGAGGATGATGGTTTAACCTTTGAGGACGATGGTTTAACCCTTAGAGGATGATGGTTTAACCTTTGAGGACGATGGTTTAACCCTTGAGGACGATGGTTTAACCCTTGAGGACGATGGTTTAACCCTTAGAGGATGATGGTTTAACCCTTAGAGGATGATGGTTTAACCTTTGAGGACGATGGTTTAACCTTTGAGGACGATGGTTTAACCCTTAGAGGATGATGGTTTAACCCTTGAGGACGATGGTTTAAGCTCTTGAGGACACTTACTATGCACTATACACACTACACTATACATTACGTACTATATACACACTACACTATATACTCACTACACACTGTACTGTACATTCACAACTTTTACTACACACACACATACACACACAAGGCTTCACACTGACACACACACATAGCAACACAGGCAGGGTTAGGTTGAGTCAGTGAATGTCAGAGCTCCAGTAGTACAGACAGACAGACAGACAGAGAGACAGACAGACAGGTTCAGTGGGCGTTTCTTCTATACGTCCATTTGTACTGACCCTCGGTGGGGGGCGGTCCTTGGCCCTACCTCCCTACCCACGACCCCGCGACCCGCCATCACCCTCACTTCTATGGGGATGCCGACGAGTTAGTGGATGTTTGGCTGATTGACAGATGAAATGAAAGTATTGGTGAGTGAATGATTGGATGAGGTCGACTGTAAGTGAATGATTGGATGAGGTCGACTGTAAGTGAATGATTGGATGAGGTCGACTGTAAGTGAATGATTGGATGAGATCGACTGTAAGTGAATGATTGGATGATTTATTGACAGTACTGTAGATTAGGGAATGGCTAGTAAAGAATGTCTCACTGTATGAATGGGTAAAAGAATGAGTGAATTATATAGGTTTTGTTTTATATTTAATTTAACGATTTATAATTTGTTTGTTTTTTTTTTGCTTTTTTTTATTTGGTTTACTGGTTGGTTTATTGTGTTTTATATTGCCGTGTTAAACCGTATGAGTTTTGTGGTGTGTATGTGAGGTTTGTGGTGTGAGTTTTGTGTGTGTGTGTGTGTGTGTGTGTGTGTGTGTGTGTGTGTGTGTGTGTGTGAGTGAATACATAATATATGAAGCCCTCATTAACGTATCATTCCCAGCAGACCATTATCATCATTGTCATCATCATCATCATCGTCATCATCATCATCATCATCATCATCATCATCATTTATTAATTATGTTAAAATAAACACACATCTTTTAATATATTTCTATCATTAAAAATAAATCCCTTAATTACTCAACAAGGTGATTAGAGAACGATATAATCCCTTGGGCAGTTAAAATGATTATTAAAAATTTATATATCCATTCATATTTGATCAATGATATGTAAAGTTACTCCAAAAAAAAAACTAACTCTACCAAATTGTGTTGAAAAAATATGACACAATGGACGAAGTATTTTGACAACCCTACCGAGACAACAGGAGTCATAGTGTTCATTCTGAAACTCATCGTTCACCCCAAGTGCAGATAGTTTTTTTGGAGTGACTATATGATTTTAATTTTTTTTTTTAATATTTTTTAGTTTTGGTTCATTATTTTGTAAGTTAATGGAGTGTTTGTGGTGTTGGTGTGTGTTATTTTTATGTAACTGGATTAATTAATGTAGAGGCATTTACGATAGAAGCAATTTGATTGTTAATGCGACGCAAATTGACTGATTACCTATACCAGAAAAACAAATTCACTGATAAGCAATGAAAATAACTGGACAGGTTATATTTAGACTGACTGGCGAGAAGAAAAAGTGACTGATAAGCAACAAAAATAACTGGACAGGTTATATTTAGACTGACTAGCGAGAAGAAAAAAAACCAGTTTGACTGATTAGCAATTTAAGCAACTAGACTGATGAGAAACACTGGAACCTCTTGAACTGATGGCGTCCAAAGTGACACCTAAACCTGACGGGGGAGGATGTGTTGCCAGCTCCTGCAGGGTCGGGTTTCAAGGGTAGGTGATGGAATGTGGTCATACTACAACTACTGCACCACACGGAGGAGTTCAGAGGGGGTGAGGAGGGTGGTGAGAAAGGTTAGGTAGGTGAAGGTGAGAAACAGGTGTGAGGGTAGGGTGAAGGTGAGAAACAGGTGTGAGGGTAAGGTAAGGTAGGTGAAGGTGAGAAACAGGTGTGAGGGTAGGGTGAAGGTGAGAAACAGGTGTGAGGGTAGCGTGAAGGTAAGAAACAGGTGTGAGGGTAAGGTAGGTGAAGGTGAGAAACAGGTGTGAGGGTAGTGTGAAGGTGAGAAACAGGTGTGAGGGTAAGGTAAGGTAGGTGGGGTGAAGACATGTGTGGGGTGGGTGAAGGTGAAACAGGTGTGAGGGGTAAAGGTAGGTGAAGGTGAGAAACAGGTGTGAGGTAAGGTAAGGTGATGGGTGAAGGTGAGAAACAGGTGTGGGGAGTAGAATGGGTAGGTGAAGGGTGAGAAACATGTGTGAGGGTAAGTGGGTGAAGATTGAGAAGCAGGTGTGAGGGTAAGGTAAGGTAGGTGAAGGTGAGAAACAGGTGTGGGGGTAAGATGGGTAGGTGGTGAGAAACAGGTGTGAGGGGTGGTGTGGTGAGAAACAGATGTGAGAGTAAGGTAAGGTAGGTGAAGGTGAGAAGCAGGTGTGAGGGTAGGGTGAAGGTGAGAAACAGGTGTGAGGGGTGGTGTGAAGGTGAGAAACAGGTGTGAAGTGGGTAAAGGTGGTGGTGAGAAACAGGTGTGAGGGTGGTGTGGTGAGAAACAGGTGGGGGTAAGGTAAGGTAGGTGAAGGTTTGGTGTTAAGGCTGTGATCAGAGTGAGTGTCATTGGTCTAGGTGGCATAGTAAGCTCTCTTGGGTTGATGAAAAGGGTTGTGGCAGTAGGTGAGGGTAGGGGTGCTAGGTGAAAGTCCAGTGTAGAGGTTGTGGTGGGTGACTTTATGAGGTGAAAGGAACCAGTCTGGGTAGGGGGGGGGCAGGAGAAGTGGGATGGGCAGGTATATGCTGGGTGTTTAGGCCCTGGAACAAGAACAAGTGTCGGTGAGGTAAAGGGTCCAATGAATCACCTGAAGATTAGACCCACTAACTTATTTCACCTGAAGATTTAACCCACTAACTTATTTCACCTGAAGATTTGACCCACCAACTTATTTCACCTGAAAATTTAACCCACTAACTTATTTCACCTGAAGATTTGACCCACTAACTTATTTCACCTGAAGATTTGACCCACTAACTTATTTCACCTGAAGATTAGACCCACTAACTTATTTCACCTGAAGATTTAACCCACTAATTTATTTCACCTGAAGATCAACCATCCTATCGCTATCTGGGGGGGTTAGGTTAAGTTAGTGTTTGGGTGGTTAGTCTTAAGCTGAAATAAGCTGGGTTGATTAATCTTCAGGTGATCGTTTATTAGTTACAGGTACACTCACTTCAAGACAGTACCTTTACGGAGGGGGGGTTAATGAATTTCAGAATGAACACTGCGACTCCTGTTGTCTCAGTAGGGCTGTCAATGTCCCACAAGTGCAGGGTTTGGAATAGAGTTGTGTTGAGTATAATTCATGCGTAATGATTCATGCTCAGTGGAGTATTTGCTTAAATTTGTGCGTTTGTCGCGTATTTGGTGAATTTGTTACAAATTTCTGGACTACAATGCATTTCTATTTCTAGCAGAGAATTTGGTAACATAAAGAAGTACTGTGTGCCCTTAGTCACCTTATATTGCTCGTTAAGCGATGGAGGTTAAATTTTCGTAAACAAAAAATAAACTACGTCGTTCTCAGATAATGGGAAGCTGTAAACACAATGATGTCATAGTACCAACACTGACGTCACGCGGGTACAGTTACTAACGCAGGCATAAACTGAGGTGAGTGTCGCAGTGCTCGTTTGAGAGTGTAATTTGCATTTAATTCAGGACGTTTTTGAATCACGGTGTTATGTTCAGGTAGTGGATCGTTGTAGTGCACAAAATGGTTAATGTTATTATATCAGAACGTTATCGCCCGGGTGGTTAAAGTTAGGCCTAGTTACGTTACCTATCCTCCAAAATTCGTTATGTTTCGATATATTAACATTGTTATTAACCATATAAAGTGAATTTAATTATGACTGAAATACTTAACACTAATAATAGAATTTCTAGCTCCTAGTTGCTAATGTTCTGATATTACAACGTTAAAATGTAGCAGTGCTTCCATTATCGTTATGAAGCTCGGTACACCGTGTGGATGGCGACGGGAAAAAGATAATGACAGGAAATATACTTTAATGGATAGTGCTGGCCGGGTAAAATATATACCAATATAAAATAACACAAGTTAAATTACATAAACTTTCGGATTCATTTTTGTGTTGTGAAAAAAAAAATTATGATACGGTATTAGATGATAGGAGTAACGTGTAAGATAACTGCTACAATCTCCATAAAAAAAAAAAAATACGTCCTGCCATATATTTGACAATGTGTGAAAATAGTCCGTTAAAAATATATTATTCCATTTATTTTATTATTTTTTTCCAGCGTGTGTTAGATTTTATTAAAGTTACGTACCGGTTGAATATCTTTCCCGCCTCCAGTACCGTGTTGGCGGGAAAATATGGATGGTGCCCTCTGTAACTCGACTTTTATACACTTAAGAAATATCATTGGATCACACACACACACACCTCTCTCTCTCTCATTATTTTAATCATGGTTCTACACAAGGAAACAATATAATTTCAAGCCTCATTTCCGTGTTTCACAGTGGGTTGTTGGCGCCATATACACAACACACTGGGGAGACTCTACCTCACACGGTATTTTGTTTTTGGTATTTAATATTATTGTTGTGATGTGTTTATAAAATTTTGAGGTTGTTGTGATGATCCTTTCGAGTTACTGATAATGGTTTTAGTAAAGTTAGTAATGGTGAGAAGATAAATAATGATACTGTAATGATAGTGATGATGGTGGTGATGATGATAATAAAACTAATGATGAGGGTTGTACAGAATCCAGTTTACAAGATTGTATATATATATATTGTATAAATTTATTAGAATACAGCTGTAGGGTAATCAACATAATACACACAGTTATACTATCGCATTTTTGTTTGTATTTCATAAAACTCTTGATATTAAACTATTACTATTATTATTGTTATTATTTTTATTATTACGATTATTATTTATGCTCTAAATTATTGTTTGTTTTTATCATAATTATTACTTACGCCATTACGACGCTTTTTTTAATCTTCAAACACACATTTCTCTCTCTCCGTCCTCCCTTTCCCTGTCATACCCGCCGCCTCTCCTCCATCCCTCCTTCATCTGTCTCCCCTCTTCCTCCAGAAACTCCCCATCTCAGTATATTTCCTCCCCCACTATATAATTATACGACCTCCTCTCATCAGTTCACATCCTGCTTTAAATATCTTCAGTCTCGGCGGAGCGAGGGCGGCTTGTGGGTGGCGGAGGTGGCGGTGGGTGGCGGTGGGCGAGGCGGCGGGTGGGTGGCAGGACGGCGGTGGTGGCGACGGCGGTGGTGGCGAGGCGGCGGTGGTAGTCCCGTGATCTGACAACAACACTCGTCCTTGTGTCTCCTGCGGCGTTTTATTTATCCAGAAATAAACCAAAATATTCTCCGCCACGGTGTTTTAGCTGGAGTGAGCAGAGCAGCACATGCGTGAGCCTTGAACCTCCGTCGCCACCAATACTACTACTTCCACCTACCCTACGCCTGCAGCTACCACTACGCCTCCAGCCACCACCACGCCTCCAGCTACCACCACGCCTACAGCCACCACCACGCCCACAGCCACCCCCACGCCCACAGGCCACCCCACGCCAGCCACCACCACGCCCACAGCCACCCCCACGCCCAGCCACCCCTCAGCCAGCCACCACGCCCACAGCCACCCCTCACATGCCCCCCACGCCACAGCCACCACGCCCACAGCCACCCCTGCCACCCCCACGCCCACAGCCACCCCTACGCCACAGCCACCACCACGCCCACAGCCACCCCCCACAGCCACCCCTACGCCCACAGCCACCACCACGCCCACAGCTACCCCCTCACAGCTACCCCTCACGCCTACAGCCACCACTACGCCTACAACTACCCCCTCACAGCTACCCCCACGCCTACAGCTACCCCTACGCTCAGCCACCCTCTACGCTCAGCGCCACTACGCTCCAGCCAAACCCCACAGTCTACAGCCAATTCCACGCCCACAGCTACCACTACGCCTACAGCCACCCCCCCAGCCACCCCCCACAGCTACCCCCCTGCCTCACAGCCACCACAACGCCCACAGCTAACCCCCCACGTCTACAGCTAACGCCCACAGCTGCCCTCACGCCTACAACCACCCCACATACCCCCCACGCCCACAGCTACCCTCCCCACGCTCATAGGCCACCCCCACGCTCACAGCCACCTCCCCACGCCTCCACAGCCACCCCCTACGCCCACAGCACCCCCCCACTGCTCCACCTACCCCTGACTCCTACAGCTACCCCTACACCCACAACCACCCCTCTGCTAGCCACCCCTCTACGCCCACAGCTGCCCCCCACGCCCACAGCACACCTCCCACGCCCACAGCACCTCCCCACGCCTCACAGCTACCCCTGCACGCCCACAGCCACCCTTACGCCTACAGCTGTCCCTTACGCCCACAGCTAACTCCCCACGCCCACAGCTACCCCCACGCCCACAGCACCCCCACGCCCACAGTGCCACCCCCCCACGCCCACAGCTACCCCCCACGCCCACAGCCACCCCCACGCCCACAGCCACCCCACAGCCACTCCCCACGCCCACAGCCACCCCACGCCCACAGCCACCCCCCCACGTCCACACACTCCACCACAGCCACCCCCCACAGCCACCCCCCACGCCCACAGCCACCCCCACAGCCACCCCCACGCCCACAGCCACCCCCTCCAGCACACCCCCACGCCCACAGCCACCCTCCAGCCACCCCCACGCCCACAGCCACCCCCACGCCCCACAGCTACCCCCACGCCCAGAGCCCCTCACCACGCCCACAGCCACCCCACGCCCACAGCCACCCCCACGCCCACAGCCACCCCCCACGCCCACAGCCACCCCCCACGTCTTAGCCACCCCACGCCTCCAGCCACCCCCACAGCTACCCCCACGCCCACAGCTACCCTCCAGCCACCCCCACGCCTCACAGCCACCCCTCACAGCCACCCCTACGCCCACAGCCACCCCCCACGCCCACAGCCACCCCACTGCTCCACCGACCCTGACCCTACAGCCACCCCTCACAGCTACCCCCACAGCACCCCCTCACGCCCACAGCCACCCCTACTGCCTCCACCTCCACCCCTGACTCCTACAGCCACCCCCACAGCCACCCCTGCTCCACCCAACCCCCCCACAGCCACCCCCACGCCCACACCCACCCCCACAGCCACCCCCCCACCCCACAGCCACCCCCCACCCCCACACCCACCCCCACACCCCACCCCCCACGCCCACTTACCCCCCACAGCCACCCCCCCCCACCCCCACAGCCACCCCCACCCACAGCCACCCCCACGCCTACACCCACCCCCCCACAGCCACCCCACGCCCACACCCACCCCCACAGCCACCCCCCACGCCCATACCCACCCCACACACCCCACCCCCACACCCACCCCCACGCCCATTTCCCCACCCCCCCCCCCACAGCTCCCCCCCACCCCACAGCCACTCCCCCACCCCCCACAGCTACCCCCCCACGCCCACACCCACCCCACAGCTACCCCCACGCTCACACACCTACCCCCTACAGCCACCCCACGCCTACTTCTACCCCTACAGCTACTCCCCACCCCCACAGCCACCCCCACCCCCACAGCCACCCCCACGCCCACACCCACCCCCACAGCCACCCCCACGCCCACACCCACCCCACCCCCACAGCCACCCCCACGCCCACACCCACCCCCACAGCCACCCCCACGCCCACACCCACCCCTACAGCCACCCCCCACACCTACCCCCACCCCACACCCCCCCCACACCCACCCCCCCCACAGCTACCCCCACCCCCCCACTCCCACCCCCCACAGCTACCCCCCACGCCTACCCCACCCACACACCCAACCACACCACACCAGCCTACACCCATCACACCACAACCACACTCACACACATCACCCCCACGGGCTCAATATAGTCACGTGCCCAGGTAGTCAGTTCACCGCGCTCATGTCGTGCCTCAGGTAGTCGTGTTCACCGTGCTCAGGTAGTCGTCTCACCCGTGCTCAGTGCTCTGGTAGTCGTGTTCACCGTGCCTACGTCGTGCCTCCAGGTCGTGTTCACCGTGCTCATGTCGTGCCCAGTAGTCGTGGTGTCTGTGCTCATGTCGTGCTCTGTAGTCTACCCGTGCTCATGCCTGCTCAGTAGTCGTGGTGTCTGTGCTCATGTCGTGCTCTGGTAGTCGTGTTCACCGTGCTCATGTCGTGCCCAGTAGTCGTGGTGTCTGTGCTCATGTCGTGCTCTGGTAGTCGTTCCACCGTGCTCATGTCGTGCTCCAGTAGTCGTGGTGTCTGTGCTCATGTCGTGCTCTAGTCGTGTTCGTGCTCATGTCGTGCCCAGTAGTCGTGGTGTCTGTGCTCATGTCGTGCTCTGGTAGTCGTGTTCACCGTGCTCATGTCGTGCCCATAGAGTCGTGGTGTCTGTGCCCAAGTCGTGTGCCTCTGTGTCCACCGTGCCTGTGCCCAGGTAGTCGTGTTCCACCGTGCCTGCCGTGCCCAGGTAGTCGTGTTCACCGTGCTCATGTCGTGCCCAGGTAGTCGTCTCACCGTGCCTGCGGCCTGCTAGTCGTGTTCACCGTGCTCATGTGCTCAGTAGTCGTGGTGTGTGCCTGCTGTCGTGCTCTGTAGTCGTTCACCCCGTGCCCATGTGCTCAGTAGTCGTGGTGTCTGTGCTCATGTCGTGCCTGGTAGTCGTGTTCACCGTGCCTCATGTCGTGCCCAGTAGTCGTGGTGTTCAGCTCATGTCAGGCCGGTAGCAGGTTCACCGCCCATGTCGTGGCCTCAGGTAGTCGGTTCTCAACGTGCTCATGTCGTGCCCAGGTAGTAGTGTTCACTGTGCTCATGTCGTGCTCAGGTAGTAGTGTTCACTGGCCTAGGAGTGTGTTCACTGTGCTCATGTCGTGCCTCAGGTAGTAGTGTTCACTGTGCCATGTCGCCCAGTAGTCGGTGTCTGTCTGTTATCCTTTGTACATTTTCCTTTGTCCTCTGAGTCTCTCCTTTGTTCCTCTTGTGTGTCTCTCCAATCTTGGACACTCTTGTCTCTCCTTCTTTTATTCCTTGTCTCTATCCTCATTTTTATATTTTTTTCTTCTATTCCTTCTCTACCCTCTCTCTCCATTTTTTATTTCCCATTTTTCTCTTCTTTCTTATTTTTGTTATCTCTCTTTCTCTGTCCACTCTTATCGTTAAATTCATCACTATTGGCTCTTGTTCCCTCATATATGTTCCTGTTCTATCTCCTATACAATATGTCTCTCTTGTTCTATCTCCTATACAATATGTTCTCTCTTGTTCTATCCTATACAATATGTTCTCTCTTGTTCCATCTCCATACAATATGTTCTCTTGTTCTATCCCCATTCAATATGTCTTCTGTTCTATCTCCATACAATATGTTCTCTCTCTTTGTTCTCTCTCATCTCCCATACAATATGTCCCTTGTTCTATCTCCCATACAATATGTTCTCTCTTGTTCTATCTCCTATACAATATGTCTCTCTCTTGTCTCTATTCCCCATACAATATGTTCTCTCTCTTGTTCTAATCTCCCTATACAATATGTTCCTCTTGTTCCATCTCCTATACAATATGTCTCTCTCTTGTTCCATCTCCCATACAATATGTTCTCTTGTTCTATCTCCAACAATATGTTCTCTCTGTTCTCTACTCCTATATATGTTCTATGTCTCTCTTGTTCTTCATCCCATACAATCTTCTTGTTCTATCTCCATACCAAATTTTCTGTTCACTCACATATGTCTCTTTCTATCCCAACAAATCCTCTTGTTCCATCCTATACAATATGTTCTCTCTGTTCTATCTCCCATACAATATGTTCTCTCTTGTTTCATCCCATACAACATGTCTTCTCTCTTCTCCCCATCTCATACAATACCTCCATCCATACAATATGTCTCTCTTGTTCTATCTCCCAAATAATAATATTTCTCTCTTGTTCTATCCCATACAATATGTCTCTCTGTTCTATCTCCCATACAATATGCTCTCTTGTTCATCTCCTATACAATATATTCTCTTGTTCTATCCTATACAATATGTTCTCTCTTTGTTCTATCTCCTATACAATATGCTCTCTCTTGTTCTATCTCCCCACACAATATGTTCTCTCTATTCTATCTATACAGCTCATCTTTGTCCCATCTATACAATATGTTCTCTCTTGCTCTATCTCCATACAATATGTTCTCTTGTCCCACTCCCATACAATATGTTCTCTTTGCCCCATCTCTCCCTAATATGTCCTCTCTGTTCTATCTCCCATACAATATGTTCTCTCTCTTGTTCTATCTCCTAACTAATATGTTCCTCTTGTCTCTATCCCCCATACAATATGTTCTCTCTTGTTCTATCTCCCATACAATATGTTCTCTTGTTCAATCTCCCACAATATGTTCTCTCTTGTTCTATCTCATACATTATCTCTCTGTTCTATCTCTATACAATATGTTCTCTTGTTCTATCCTATACAATAATGTCTTCTCTTAATTCTATCCCCTATACAATATGTTCTCTCTGTTCTCTACCTCCATACAACATGTTCTCTCTTGTTCTATCTCCTATTCAATATGTTCTCTCTTGTTCTATCCCATACAATATGTTCTCTCTTCTCTCTATATCTCCCACAACATGCCCTTGTCTATCTCCCATGGCCAATATGTTCTCTCTGTTCTATCCTATACATTATGTTCTCTTGTCTCCATTCCTCATACAATATGTTCTCTCTCTTGTTCTATCTCTATACAATATGTTTCTCTTGTTCTCAATCCATACAATATGTTCTCTTGTTCTATCTCTATACAATATGTCCTCTTGTTCATCCTATACAATATGTTCTCTTGTTCTATCTCCTCTACAATATGCTCCTCTCTGTTCTTTCTATCTCCCCTATACAATATGTTCTTCTTGTTCTATCTCCCATACGTCAATATGTCTCTTTTCATTTCCATTGTTTGTTCTTCGTCTCATTGTTCCTTATTCTCTCTTTTCTCCTTTATTCACTATTTTCTTTAATCCTTGTTATTACCGTCTACTGAATGTTGCTCCTCCACTTTTTATCAACCTTTTTTTCTCTTCCTCATTCGCATCATGACTATTTCGTTAATTTGTTCTCTGTATTTTTCTTTTGTTAGCATTGTCTTTAATTTCTTGTTTTTATGTTCATATATTGTTGTTAAGGGGTCCTTATTGTTTAAGGGGTTCATATTGTTTTAGGGTCTATATTGTTTATGTCTATATTGTTTTTATGTTCATATTGTTTTTAAGGGTTCATATTGTTGTTAAGGGTTCAATTGTTTTAAGGGTTCATATTGTTTTAAGGGTTCATATTGTTTTTAAGGTTCATATTGTTGTTATAATTCATATCATTGTTGTTAAGGGTCTATTGTTATAAGGGTTCATTATTTTAAGGGTCATATTGTTGTTAAGGGTTCATATTGTTTAAGGGTCTATATTGCTAAAGGTTCATATTGTTTTTACCAAAGGGTTCATATTGTTGTTAAGGGGTTCATATTGTTTTTAAGGGTTCATATTGTTTTTAAGGGGTTCATATTGTTTTATGTCTTCATATTCACAGTTAAGGTCTCATATTGTTTTTAATGTCTTCATATTGTTAAGGGTCCACATTGTTGTTAAGTGTCTCATATTGTTGTTAATCTTCACATTGTTTTATGTCCATATTGTTGTTAAGGGTTCATATTGTTTTTATGTTCATATTGTTGTTAAGGGGTTCATATTGTTTTAAGGGGTTCATATTGTTGTTATGTTCATTGTTGTTATGTTCATATTGTTTTATGTCTATATTGTTGCTATGTTCATATTGTTGTTATGTCTGTTATTGTTTTATGGTTCATATTGTTGTTAAGGGGTTCATATTGTTTTTATGTGTCTATATTGTTGTTATGTTCATATTGTTGTTATGTTCATATTGTTTTATGTCTATATTGTTGTTATGTGTCTGTATTGTTTGTTATGTTCATATTGTTTTAAGGGTTCATATTGTTGTTATGGGGTTCATATTGTTTTAAGGGTCTATATTGTTGTTATGTCTCATATTATTGTTAAGGGGTTCATATTGTTTTTATGTCTATATTGTTTTTTAAGGGTCTTACATTGTTGTTATGTTCATATTGTTTTTAAGGGGTTCATATTGTTGTTATGTCTATTGTTTTATGGGGTTCTATACATGTTATGTCTACATGTTTTAAGGGAAGTTCATATTGTTGTTATGGGTTCATATTGTTGTTGGTATGGGTTCATATTGTTTTATGTCTCATATATTGTTGCATATGTGTCTATATATTGTTTTAAGGGTTCATATTGTTGTTATGGGGTTCATATATTATTGTTGATGTGGGTCTCATATTATTTTTATGTCCATATTGTTTTTTATGTCCATACTTGCTGTTGTATGTCCATACTGTTGTTTAAGGGTCTGTTACTTGCTCTTATGTAATTACCATACTGTCTTTACGGGGTCCATACTGTCGTTTTATGTGTCCATGCATTACTGTTAAGGGGTCCATACTGTCTTCTTATGGGTCCACATTGCTGTTGGATGGGGTCTCATACTGTTCTTTAAGGGTCCACATTGTTCTTTAAGGGTCCACATTGTCTTTTAAGGTCCTACATTGTCGTTAAGGGTTCATATTATTGTTAAGGGTTTATATTGTTTTTAAGGGTTCATATATTGTTTTTAAGGGTTCATATTGTTTATATGTCTATATTGTTGTTAAGGGTTCATATTATTGTTAAGGGTTCATATTGTTTTTAAGGGTTCATATTGTTTTTATGTCTATATTGTTGTTATGTGTCTGTTGTTTTTAAGGGTTCATATTGTTGTTAAGGGTTCATATTGTTTTATGTGTCTAATCTCTTTCAGGTGAAATAATCAGAAATGCCTAATCGTCATTCAAATGATGCGAAGATATCGTACTAAGGGTTTACATCATCGCACTCAAGGATTATGTCATCGTAATTGCGGGATTACATCATCGCACTCATGGATTATATCATCGTACTCATGGGATTACATCATCGCACCAAGGAATATGTCATCGTACCAAGGGATTATATCATCATCTCAAGGAATATGTCATCGTAATTCATGGGATTACATCATCGCACTAAGGATAAAGGGTGAGAGCTTTTTTAGGCAAATGCATCAACCCAGTCGAGAGGTATCACCTCCCCACGAGTCCTCCACCAGACGTAGAATGCAAAATAACTCATTAACGACGCTACTCTTTGACCTATTGACCGAGTGGCTATTTAATTCAGGGTTGTCGGTCATAAGGGGTCCAGTTGTAATAGGGCCCCCCAATCAGTACTAACAGGCCCCCAACTGGCACTAGCCAGCCCCTAACTGGCAGCCTTCAGCCCCAACTGGTACCACAGGCCCCTAACTGGTACTCTTGGCTAGGCCCACTAACTGGTACTAATAGGCCCTAACTGGTACGCACAGCCCTAACTGGTACTCACAGGGCCCCTAACTGCAGTACTAATAGGCCCCAACTGGTACTAATAGGCCCCTAACTGGCAGCTCAATAGGCCCACTAACTGGTACTTATTAGGCCCGAACTGGTACTTCATTAGGCCTTAACTGGTACTACCAATAGGCCCACTAACTGGCATCACTACAGCTCCACTAACTGGTAATTGATAGGCTCACTAACTGGTACTTGGCTAGGCCCCAACTGGTACTCATTAGGCCCTAACTGGCACCACAGGCCCCCCTAACTGGTACTAACAGGCCCACTCAACTGGTACTATTAGGCCCACTAACTGGTACTGACAGGCCCCTCAACTGGTGCTCATTAGGTCTCTAATCCAAAGTTTTTAACAGTCTGTCTGTATTAATTTTGGTTCATGTGTGAGCTTAGGAACCCATAATGCATTTCACTCTGAAGATTAAACACCCTAATACTTTCTCTGGGGAGTTTGTTTGTATGGTTAGTTAAGTTCGGTTAGGTCTTGCCTGGATTACAGGGTTAAGCCTGGCTATAGGTCTGGCTTGCTAGGTTAAGTCTGGAAGCTAGGTTCGGTCTGGCTTGGTATGGCTGGAGTTAAGTCTGGCTAGGTTCGGCTCCGGGTTGTGTTGTTCGGTTAGTTAGGCTAGTTTGGCATGGCTGCTGTTGTTGAAGTTAGGCTAGGTTTGGCATGGTTGGGTTGTCTGGTTAGGTTCGACTTGGTTGGTTGTTAAGTTTGGCTAGGTTCGGTTCGGTTTGGTATGGTTGGGTTGTTCGGTTAAGTCTCGGTTCTGGTTCGGTTTGGTTACGTTGGTTAGGTTCGGTTCGGTTCGGTTTGCATGGTTGCCAGGACAGGTTAGGTTAGGTTAGGTTCGGTCTGGTTCGGTTTGGCATGGTTGGGTTAGACAGGTTAGGTTAGGCTGAAGCTCGGTTCGGTTTGGTATGGCTGGGTTAGGACAGGTTAGGTTAGGTTAGGCTTTCTTGGTCTTGTCTTGTCTTGTTTTGGTATGGTTAACAGGCGCTTAGTTTAGGTTAGATCAGTTAGGTTAGGGTTTGGCATGGCTGGGTTAGGTATTATAAGTTAGCGTCGAAGTGAAATAAGTTATTGCGTTCAATGTTCGCGATTATTTTACCAGCAATACGTAACCGAACGAAGTACCGAT
>NW_024738300.1:9237327-9243915 GCF_018991925.1 Homarus americanus | reverse complement strand
CACTTCCCACACATAAAACATACACACAACACATAAAACACAATACTTCCCACACATATAAAACACAATACTTCCCACACACATAAAACACAATACTTCCACACACATAAAACACACACTTCCCACACATAAAACACAATACTTCCCACACACATAAAAACACAATTTCCCACACACATAAAACACAATACTTCCCACACACATAAACACAATACTTCCCACACACATAAAACACAATACTTCCCACACACATAAAACACAATACTTCCCACACACATAAACACAATACTCCCCACATAAAAACACAATACTTCCACACATAAAACACAATACTTCCCACACACATAAACACAATACTTCCCAAAACATAAAACACACACTTCCCACACACATAAAACACACACTTCCACACACATAAAACACAATACTTCCCACACACACAAAACACACACTTCCCACATATAAAACACAATACTTCCCACACACATAAAACACAATACTTCCCACACACATAAACACAATACTTCCCAATAATATAAAACAATACTTCCCACACACATAAACACAATACTTCCCACACATAAAACACAATACTTCACATAAACACACACTTCCCACACACATAAAACACAATACTTCCCACACACATAAACACAATACTTCCCAATAATATAAAACACAATACTTCCCACAATAAAACACAATACTTCCCACACACATAAAACACAATACTTCCCACACATAAAACACATACTTCCCACACATAAAACACAATACTTCCCACACATAAAACACAATACTTCCCACATACATAAAAACACAATATTCCCACACATAAAAACACAATACTTCCAAACACATAAAACACAATACTTCCCACACACATAAAACACAATACTTCCCACACATAAAAACACAATATTCCCACAAAATATAAACACAATACTTCCCACACACATAAAACACAATACTTCCCACACACATAAACACATACTTCCCACACACATAAACACAATACTTCCCAATAATAATATAAAACACAATACTTCCCACACATAAAACACAATACTTCCCACACATAAAACACACAATACTTCCCAATCACATAAAACACAATACTTCCCCACACACATAAAACACTTCCCACACACATAAACACACTTCCCACACATAAAACACAATACTTCCAAAATATAAAACACAATACTTCCCACACACATAAAAACACAATACTTCCCACACACATAAACACAATACTTCCCCACACATAAACACAATACTTCCCACACATAAAACACAATATTCCCCACACACATAAACACAATACTTCCCACACACATAAAACACACTTCCCACACACATAAAACACACACACTTCCCACACACATAAAACACAATACTTCCCACACATAAAACACACATTCCCACACATAAAACACACATTTCCCACACACATAAAACACAATACTTCCACACACATAAAACACAATACTTCCAAACATAAAACACAATACTTCCAAAATAATAAAACACAATTAATACTTCCCACACACATAAAACACAATACTTCCCCACACACATAAAAACACAATACTTCCTACTAATAATATAAAACACAATACTTCCCACACATAAAAACACAATACTTCCCACACACATAAAACACAATACTTCCCACACATAAAACACAATACTTCCTCTACACATAAAACATTCCCACACATAAAACACAATACTCCTACACATAAAAACACAATACCTACATATAAAACACATGCTTCCAAACACACATAAAACACATTTCCCACACACATAAAAAACACAATACTTCCCACACATAAAACACAACACTTCCTACACACACATAAAAACACAATATCTAATAATAACATAAAAAACACAATACTTCCTAATAATATAAAACACACATTTTACATAAATACAATACTTCCCACACACATAAAAACACAATACTTCCCACACATAAAACATAATATTTCCCACACATAAAACACAATATTTCCCACATATAAACATAATACTCCCCATTAATACATAAAACACACTAACACTTCCCCACACACATAAAACACAATACTTCCCACACACATAAAAACACACACTCCCACACACACATAAAAAAAACACAACACTCCTCAAGTATATATAAAACATACACTTCCTACACACATAAAAACATACATTCCCACACACATAAAACATAATACTCCCACACACATAAAACACAATACTCCCACACATAAACACAATACTCCACACACATAAAACACAATACTTCCCACACACATAAAAACACAATACTCCTACACATAAAACACAATACTCCCCACACACATGTCAAAAAAAACACAACACTTCCCCACACACACAAAAACACAATACTCCCACACACATAAAAACACACACTTCCTACTAATAATATAAAAACATAATACTTCCCACACACATAAAAAACAACACTTCCAATATACAAAACACAATACTCCCCACACACATAAAACACAATACCCCACACATAAAACACACACTCCCACACACATAAAACACACACTCCTTTACACACATAAACACAATACTTCCCACACATAAAACACACACTTCCTATACATAAACACATTAGATTTCCTAATACACACATAAAAAAAACACATACTTCCACATGAGGAAACATACACTTCCCACACACATAAAACACAATACTTCCTACACACATAAAAACACACATTCCCACACACATAAACACAATACTCTTTACACACATAAACACACACTTCCTACATAATAACATAAAACACAATACTTCCCACACACATATAAACACAATACTTCCCACACACATAAAAAACACAATAATACTCCCACACACATAAAACACAACACTCCTACACACATACAAAAACATAACACTCCCACACACATAAAACAATACTCCCATACATAAAACACACACTTCCCACACACATAAAACATAAGTATCACACACATAAAACACACATTCCCCACACATAAAAACACAATACTCCCACACACATAAAACACAATACTTCCCACACAAAACACTTCCCCAATAACACATAAATAGCAACACTTCCCATAATATTAAAAACACAATACTTCCCAATAATACATAAAACACAATACTCCCACATATAAAACACAATACTTCCTACACACATAAAACACAATACTTCCCACACATAAAAACACAATACTCCTACACATAAAAACATTCCCACACACATAAAACAACACTTCCCACACACATAAAACACAACACTCCCACACACATAAAAACACAACACTTCCCCACACATAAAAACACATTCCCACACATAAAAACACACTCCCCACACACATAAAAACATACTATCGCACATATAAAACACAACATTCTACACACATAAAACACACATTCCCAACACATAAAACACACACTTCCTCAGTACACTCTTGGTGGTCATAAATACAACTTTACCTTTTTATTATCCTCCTCAGTGACTAACATTCCTACCTCCCTGAACACAACTTTTATTAGAGAATGGAACTGGTGATTTGTACCTCAGCTGTCGTTCACATCTTCCAGACAAGTGGTAATAGGTAAGACAGGCAAAGTATTAGGTACATCCAGACTCGCTCTCATTGTGGAAGATCTCCTCTATTGATTTCTCCCAAGTTTTCGTTCAAAGTCCTGATATTATCCTTAGTTTTCGTTCATTCTTTCTTGTAACGAAAGATGTAAGTCTTGATTTCCTCACCTAATCCCCGATCATATCCGGGGAACTGTTAAGACGCAATATATATATATACCTAATGTTTTACCTGCGTTCGACATCTCTATAAAACTCAATCCTAACTCGCTCCTCGAAGCAACTTATGGCATCTGTAAACTCTATGAATACCAATCATGACTGATACACTTACTGACAAAATACCAATAATAACCTTTACTCACACACACACACACACTAACGAGCTTAAACCAGCTTCGTTACATCATTCTAACTACATCTAGCGTGTCTAGGAATAACAATCATAAATGACTCACTAACTCCTTGCAAGAACTTTTGGCATCATATGATATTCTCCGTCCCTGTAAAATGCTTAAGGTTGTTGTACTGGGAAGGTGATACTGGGAAGGTGATACTGGGTAGGTGATACTGGGTAGGTGATACTGGGAAGGTGATACTGGGAAGGTGATACTGGGAAGGTGATACTGGGAAGGTGATACTGGGAAGGTGATACTGGGAAGGTGATACTGGGTAGGTGATACTGGGTAGGTGATAATGGGTAGGTGATACTGGGTAGGTGATACTGTACCGGGTTATTTCCTCAACATCTACACCACACACTCGTCCTTGAACCACCTGCCTGCCTGACCTTGGTGCCACTTGGTATTACTATGACGTAGACGATATCACCCCAGTGGCCTTCCCTGACACGCTTGCCCCCTCAGCCTGGGTACACAAGGACAAGCTGAGAAAAACGTACCATTGTTCCTCAAATAACTACGTGTCGGGTACAAGGTGTAACTACGGCTTCCTCAACGCCTATACTCTCTCTCTCTCTCTCTCTCTCTCTCACTTGTTTATGTATTTCTACACACACAAACACACACACACACATCTATTACAAATAACACGAACATTCATAATTATAACCACACGCATATCCGTAAATACATACATATGCAATACACACAGACTGTACATATGCAATACTGTTACGAACCCCTCCACCCAGCACTACGAAGCACGCCATCTATTGTCCTGATCTACCTACCCAGCACCACGAGCAACGCCATCTAGGGACGAGACACGAGTATGACTCGTCTTAGTTACCACTCCGAGGTTTCCCTTCTCCCTATCCTGGTTGTTGCGTCACCTCCTCAAAGTCTTCTTTGTCAGCTCCAATTCGAGGAGAGGAGACTTGTCTGGGAAGTGATACAGGATCTGTCTATCCTCCCTAAGACACACGTGCAGTGACTACCTACCGTCTTCTACAATACTCAGCCTTACTCGTCAGCCATCTCAGCTCCTCACTTAAGTACTTTATCCTGTATTAACTCCCACGTCCACTTGCTTCGAGATTGTTTTATGTTTATTAATATGTATATACTGTTAATGTTTAGGTTAAGTTTGGTTAAGGGTAATTTATAAGCTGAATATTTTGTTAAGGGATTTATGGTACTCTATTATATACAACGAAAACTCGCATCCTTTGTCTACCCTTTTATAGTCCGATTGTCTTTGTTTTTTTTTATTGTTGTTACCTGTTGGGATCTGGGTAGACGTATAACTATATTCTAAATCCCCAACTCGTAACAATACACACAGACTGTACATATGCAATACACACATTCATAAACATGTCATACAAAACCTTAGATTAGATTATTAGAATTATTTTTTTTACGGGAATTAGCCCACCCGGGCACAGGTCAAACGACCCACAACGGGGCCTGGGGGGAAAGAACAGAAAGAAATTGAAAATAGAGAAGAAAAAGGTTATATTAACACAACGAAGATGCCGGAAAACCATCTTTTTAAAGTGAGACAGATTGTATGAGTATGGAAACACATGGCAGACTGAGAAGGGAGACTAACCTTCCTGAGTTATGAAAGGTAATTATGTTAAATTATATATCAACCATGTGAGGTGAGGCCGCCCTACACCCTCCCACTCCCGAGGTTATGTCAAGGGCCTGTATACACTTAACACAGTAATAAAGTAACATAGCACCGGTACAGTCAAGGGTCTGCATACACTTTACACGGTAATAATTTAGCATAGCACCGGTACAGTCAAGGGTCTGCATACACTTTACACGGTAATAATGTAACATAGCACCGGTACAGAGAATGTTACTAATTAACAACAACAACAAACCACGGGAGGGAATCTTGAGATGTTAATATAATTTTACCATAAGACACTGTGGACGTGCAGGGGTGTGGGCGTGAACGTGTCTCGGCATGATAATGTGGGTGTGCACGTGTGTCGGTGTGTGCAGCAGTAGTGTGGACGTGCTGGTGTGTGATGTGAAGTGCACAGGATTCCTGATGGGAAGAGGTAAAACATACACAAACAAAAGTGTGTGTGTGTGTGTATGTGTGTGTGTGTGTGTGTGTGTAGGCGAGTGAGCAGTTCAACACAAATAGCATCAGCCATTAGCAACAGCACACGTGACCAAGGAAAAGCGCATCAGCTCAACCAGTAAGGAGGCCAAGAGCAAAGAACTGACTCAGGAATCGAAACACGACACATGACCTTCGTTTACAGACAAGCAAAGAGATTGGTAACACGTGTACCTCACGACCCGTGCAGCTGCTTCACACTACCTGAGGGTGGAGGGAGAGGGGGGAAAAGTGGCTTCAAGTAGGCGACAAAGTTGTAGACGAGGAGGATACAGTCTGGCCGGAGGATCACGGTGTGTTCATCATGGCTCGAGATGAAAGTCTTTTACAACAGGACAAAAAGGTGAGGTGTTACGCCCTACCGCGCCTCCCTTGCCCATGTGGCCCCGTGGCACTGGCTGGGAACTGATTGATAGGGCTGTTTCCCTTGTTT
>NW_024738300.1:9114827-9232327 GCF_018991925.1 Homarus americanus | reverse complement strand
AAAGTTGAATCGTCTGGCACTTACGGTGGACCCGCTGCTGAGGTGTGGCTGCTGATGAACGTCACTGTCTGGAGCTGTGGTGTCCTCCCCCACAACCACAACACGCCAGCAATCCTTCACACAGCACCTTCAGACACGGGCACATCCCCTGAGTTGTACACACTAGTCGCTCATACCTCGGCCACGACTCCTCTCATCCTCACAGACAGGGATCAGGGCGGAGGACTCACGCACCACACAGGCCAGCACAAACACCAGAACGAAACCACCGCCACCAGCTCTACAGTCTGGACTCTCTTGTTTCTTCCCTGTGGAATAAACTTTACATTAGCTCAGAGACATATAATCGAAGACCCATGAACCTCCAAACCATCGAACCCTATTAAGAAAAGCTTGTGAACTCAACATACTGAAACATTACAAAATAAAACAAAATACAACATTTCACTGATCATGAATTACACAACGAAGCCGTAAGGATACAATAATTATTTATACATGTCAAGTTTTGTAAGATTCTCCATATATTAACGAGACAAGTAATTGGTTATTTCCCTATTAGTTGACAATACACCAATGGCAAGATTAAATTAATAATAACCTAGAGAAAAGGTAACGTAACCTAACCTAACCATAACCTAACATTAACTTCATAGTCTCTGTTTTAGTATTTTTTTTTTACATTTCTGATTAATTCATTATAATAATTTGAAGGTGAACGTTAGCCTGTTGGATTCTTCTATATACAGTAAAACCTTCATCTACTTTATATTCTCTAATTATTCATCCATTTAGGGTCATTATCTAATTTTAATGACCCAAATATTATATCTTTATCTGTTTCCTCTCTCGGTTCCTTTATGTCCACGTTACTGATAAAGTTTTCTCTAGGTGACCTAAGTTGAGTCTCCTACTATGCGAACACTACTGTCCAGACGCTTAATTTATAGTAGAGGACATAATTCCATAGTTTTTTGTTGTTGTTTTTAATGATAAGTTCAGACAAAAACAAGACGAATTTATTCTATGACACTTTTCTCTAAATTTACCCATAACCGAGATACAGGGTTGATAACACAAACCAAACCTCCCTAATCTGGCCTCACCGTTAAGCTCCACCTCCTGGACCCGCCATCTCGGTTGTAGGTCGTTTGTGAGGGAAACGTTATGGAAGAAAGGTGACTTAAAATTATCTCAACTCTTGTTTGCTTAGAAAAATATCGAAATTCGGTTGGTGACAACAAATGTAATAATACGGAAGCTTTTATTGGAGTATTATGATTTTCACCCAATATCTCGGTTATAAGTAAATTGCACCAAAAGCGTCATAGATGAAAACCGTCTTGTTTTGGTCTGAACTTATCATTAGAAAAAAGAAAAAAAAATATTTCGTTACCTATAGGTCAATTATTTGACGGATACATATAATACCTTTGCATCAGTCAGGATTTTTGAGATGCAAGTGTATCGGCCTGTACCCTGCCCTGGTAATAAATAATATACGAGTACTTTATGGCAACAATAGCGTCTATGTTAGTCTGTCGGCGTCAACTAGTCTTCCGAGAGCAACTAAACATTCTCTGATATCTGATTGTACATTTAGTATTAACAATGATAATGATGATGATAACTAAGAAAATACAAATAACAACAATTTTAATAATAATAATATAATAAAAATAATAATAATGATAATAATAATTACAATAATTAATTTCATAACTGTTCTTAGTCCCTGGGGCGTCACCTGGGAGAAAGGATGAAGGAGGTTACCACGGCCGTGTGACCTGGCCGGGCTGTAGCCGTAGGTGATGTGGTTTTTGTCTCGCTAATTACCACTTCCCTCCAGCCTCACCTGCGTGGGTACTGCTGTTGCTACTATCACCAGTTTCAATACAATCACTGCGACTACGACTAATGCTGTGTACTTACTACTACTACTACTCCCACTACTGCTGCACCATCTACTTCAGCTACAGCTACTACCACCACTGTTTTTCTTTACACTTATACAACAGGACATTCTTATATAAATATTCCTCATGCCAGTATAGCAACAACGACTACCACTGCTGCTATTAATACTCCCTTAATATTTAGAGTAGAGTAGAGTAAAGTAAAGTAGAGTTGATTAGAGTAAAGTTGAGTACAGTAGAGAATGTAAACTCATATAACCGCAGTTGTGGGTAAATAACCAAGTGGCTTCAGCTCCGTGTACAGAGAATTGATTCCTTCCTTGTGCATGTTTCATCTCCTTTAAATGCATCGATTTTCCTAACCTTAGTCTAGTCACCTGTTGCAACAAAGGTAGGACGTAACGCACCTGAAATTAAGTGGCCCCTGGCTCATCTGCGTGGGAGGGGGGTGTTGGGAGGGAAGGGAGAATGGGTGGTGATGGTAGGGAGGGAGGGGAGGGAAGGAGAATGGGTGGATGGTAGGGGGGAGGGGGAGGAAGGGAGAATGGGTGTGATGATGAGGGGATGAGGGAGGGAGGAGGGAGGGAGGGAGGAGAGGAAGGGAGAATGGGTGGTGATGGTAGGAGGGAGGGGAGGGAAGGAGGGAAGGAGAATGGGTGGTGATGGTAGGGAGGAGGGAGGAGGAGGAAGGAGAATGGGTGGTGTGATGGTAGGGAGGGAGGGAGGGGGGAGGGAAGGGAGAATGGGTGTGGATGGTGAGGGAGGGAGGGAGGGGGAGAAGGAGAATGGGTGGTGGGAGGAGGAGGGAGGGAGTAGGGAGAAGGTGAGGGAGGGGAGAATGGGTGGTGGAGGGAGGGAGGGGGAGGAGGGAAGGAGAATGGGTGGTGATGGTGGAGGGAGGAGGGAGGGAGGGGAGGGAAGGGAGAATGGGTGGTGATGGTGGGGAGGGGGGGGAAGGGAGAATGGGTGATGTAGGGAGGAGGGAGGGAAGGGAATGGTGGATGGTGGGAGGGAGGGGAGGGGAGGAAGGGAGAATGGGTGGTGATAGGGATGGTAGGGGGAGGGAGGGAGGGAGGAAGGGAGAATGGGTGTGATGGTAGGGAGGGAGGAGTAGTGGGAGGAAAGGGAGTAGAAGATAATGAGTGATGGTAGGAAGGAGGGAGGAGGTAGGGAGGGTGGGGAGGAGGTAGGAGGGTGGGGAGGGGAGTGGTGGGGGGGAGAGGGAGGGGTGGGGAGGGTAGGGAGAGGTAGTGGGAGAGGGGAGGGGGAGGGTGGGAGGGTAGTGGGAAGGGGGGTAGGGGGGAGTGGGAAGAGGGAGAGGTAGTGGGAAGGGAAGAGGGAGGAGGGTAGGAGGGTAGTGGGAAGAGGAGGTAGGGAGGGTAGTGGGAAGAGGGAGAGGTAGGGAGGGTAGGGAAGAGGGGAGGTAGGGAGGGTAGTAGAGGAGAGTGGGAGGGAAGAGGGAGAGGTAGGGAGGGTAGTGGAGGGAGAGGAGGGTGGGAAGAGGGAGAGGTAGGAGGTAGAAGAGGGAGGAGGGAGGGGTAGAGGAGAAGAGAGAGTAGAAGGGGAGAGGTGGTAGGGAGGGTGTAGTGAGGGAGGTGGGAAGAGGAGAGGTAGGGAGGGTGGTGGGAGGAGTGGTAGGAGGAGAAAGGAGGGAGTGGAAGAGGGAGAGGTAGGAGGGTAGTGGGAGGGAGAAAGGGAGGACATCCGGCGCACAGTGACACGTAGTAAGCCATCCTTCCCTCGTAACCCAAACTCGTGGAGGTAGTGAGAAACCAAGCCTTACCATGTGTCCTCTCAAGACCAAACCAGACAGTAAACATATCCCCCCCCCAGGCCACACCACAACCCTCCCCCACCCAGGCCAAACCACAACCCCCACGCTCCGGGAACCAAACCCAACCAAAACACGTGGTTCCATCTGCTCAAGCAACATATACTGCACAGTCATGAAGTCGAAGCTATGGAGAACGATAATTCAATACCTCAGTGTGATTCTTCCCTGACTTAGGAAACAGCAGAACCATCGCTACTTTCAAATCAAATGTGAAGACGTCGTTTCTCCATGACGGCTGGAGTTTCATCAGAGATATGGCGTATCATCACATCTGCGTCGAAATGATATACCCAGTCGTGAATCTAAGACGGGTTTGAACTCCCGGATGGCGAAGGGGAAGAAGTTATCCCTCCCTCCAGCAGGACGAGAAGCCCAAGGCAACCTTCAACCCAGCAGGAGAACGAGTGGGTAAATGCCTCTGCTGTCTCACCCACCACAACACCTGACATCCGACACATTATCCCATCCGCCCTCAAGACAGGTGGAAGACTGGGTATAAACTATCCAGCAATCTTAAGGACTTGTTCCCATACTGAAGTTAAGGGGGGAGGGAGGAGGGAAGGAAGGCAGGTGGGAAGGAAGGTAGGCAGGAGGGAAAGAAGGAAGGCAGGGAGAAGGAAGGCTGGAGGTAAGGGAGGCAGGGGGGAAGGAAGGCAGGGGGAAGGAAGGGGCTAAGAAAGGCAGGAGGGGAAGGAAGGCTGAGGAAAGAAGGCAGGAGGAAGGAAAGGGGGAGTGAGGCAAAAGGTGGAAGGAAGGAAGGACAGAGTGAAGATATGAAGGGGAGGGGGGGGAACTAGGACGAAAGATGGAATGAGGGGCAAAGGAGCTGGACTAAGAGGAGAGAGGTACAGGTAAATGAAGAGCTTGGAGGGACGGGGGAAACGGGGAAAAAAAGATAACAGGGGAGATGGAAAGAGGGTAGGCGTGAGGGAGGGAGGGGTGAGGTGAAGAAGTGAAGTGAGGGACAGGTGACGGTGGAAGAAAGAAAGCGGAGAGGTGAGTGGGAGGGGAGAGGAGGTGATGGGGGTAGGAAAAGAGGATGGTTACGGTTAATAAATTTATTGACAAAGCTTGGAGTACAGTTTGTCTATTCTGAGTAATTCATTCAGGTGTTGACACTGAGGGTGGTATCACTGTTCACTGCCACGCAGGACAGAGGTTCATACACAGAAGGGATAATAGTATAAGAGGAAAGGTCAGGGAGAGACGAGGCAGAAAGGTGAGCGGGTATGGAAGAGGAGAGAGAGTAAGATGATGGGGTAGGGGGGTTTACCTACAGAGTAACCAGGGTATAGCTCAGTGAGAGAGAGAGATAGTTTAAAAGTTAAAATCGCTCATTGGTTCATCCGTGATTTAGCTATTTTTTCTTTTTAAATCTTAGGTGGAAAATCTACCGTATGAAGTCTTGTTAAAAATTGTGAATTTAGGAGAGGAAGAGGTGGGCGAGATCCTCATGGTATAAATAAATATAATATATATATATATATATATATATATATATATATATATATATATATATATATATATATATATATATATATATATATATATATATATATATATATATATATATATTGTATATATATATATATATATATATATATATATATATATATATATATATATATATATATATATATATATATATATATATATATATATATATATATATATATATATATATATATATATATATGCAATCACTGTAGGTGCAAGGTGATCTGTATATGCTGACTGACAGAAAGAAGAAACACAGTTCCTGCCAGAATTAATTACACGAAAGGCCAGAAATCTGTGTTTTCTTCCACTGTGCATATACACACACACACACACATATATATATATATATATATATATATATATATATATATATATATATATATATATATATATATATATAAACAAATTAAAGATACAGTATATTAAAGAAAGGTTAAAAATAATAACCCACTTTAAAAATGATAACCACAGATAATAAAAGACGTAGAGAGAGGCTAAGAGTCTCTCAAAGTGTGACGACAGCGGGCTCTATAACCTTGACTTTAACCAGGATATAAAGACTTCTTACCCCGGATTTAGACGCACAAGATGACAATGATAAAAGTGAAAGTCGCATAAATTGTAATATCTCGCCTGAAGCAGCAAGTCCAGGGCACGGTTCAGAGAATACTAAGACATCTTCCACTTTCTCGGGAGACGTGAGCCAAGAGATATAGGAACATAAGAGTGGGGGAAACTACAGCGGGCCTATTGACTGGGCAGTTCCATTTACACCCGGTGAACGGAAATAAAGTCACAGGAATAAAAGTCACATGACTTGTACACATTGACAACACAATACTGTATATATATGATGGCACTGCATGTAGGTTAGGTTAGGTTAGGTTTTTTCCGTGCCTTTTTCCTGTGATTTTTTTCTTGTGACTTTTTTCCTGGTTTCTTACACCCAACCCCTATTGCACATATAACCATCCAACCTGTGTTTGAAGCTATCCAGCGTATTCGAGTTGATGATGATATTTGGTAACTTGTTCCACTCATCCACTATATTTCCAAATCAATGTTGACCTATTTCGCGCCTAAATCTAAATTTGTCTAATTTAAAACCATTGTTACGAGTTCGCTCCTGGTTGGATAGTTTGATTACCTTTGTTATAACACTTTTGTTTAGCCCTGACTGAATTCTTTCTAGGGATTCTATATCCATTCTGTAGTACGGTAACCAGAACTGAACTGCGTAATCCAGGTGAGGACTCACAAGCGCTAGATATAATTTTAAGATGACCTCGCTGGTCTTGTAACTAACACTCCTTTGTATGAACCAAAGAACTTTGTTGGCCTTGTTTCGAGCAAGTACACATTGTTTATTTGGTTTAAGCTTCCTAATTATCATTACTCCTAAATCTTTCTCACAGTAGGATTTCTCTATAATATCGTTGTTCATCTGATATCTGGTTTCTCTGTTTACGTCTCCTACACCAAGTACTTTACATTTGTCCACATCTGCCATTTTTCAGACCATTCGAAGTTTTTTTTTAGATCTTCCTGTAATTTTGCGGAGTCCTCGTCAGATTTCACTACACCTCCTATTTTAGTGTCATCAGCAAATTTACTTATGTTGCTGTCTTCTATATTTAACAATTTCTCTAATTAACATCGACGTCTATTTATATAAGTTAATCTATCTATCTCATTTCTATCTATCTATTTCATTTCTATCTATCTATTTCATTTCTATCTATCTATCTACTATCTCATTTTTATCTATCTATCTATTTCATTTCTACCTATCTATCTATCTATCTCATTTCTATCTATCTATTTCATTTCTATCTATCTATCTACTATCTCATTTTTATCTATCTATCTATTTCATTTCTACCTATCTATCTATCTATCTCATTTCTATCTATCTATTTCATTTCTATCTATCTATCTACTATCTCATTTTTATCTATCTATCTATTTCATTTCTACCTATCTATCTATCTATCTCATTTCTATCTATCTATCTATTTATCTATATCTAAGGTGTAGAAGCAGCTCTAGTGTTGGGTGGCGGGGCCAGTCGTGTCAGGTAGACGGGCTCCCTCGCCACCCCCTAGTGCTCCCTCGCCACCCCCTAGTGCTCCCTCGCCACCCCCTAGTGCTCCCTCGCCACCCCTAGCTCCCTCACACCTCTGCAGCCTCCCCTGCCACCTCTAGTGTCTCCCTGCCACCCCTAGTGCCTTCCTGCCACCCCCCCCTAGTGCTCATGACCCCTTAGTGCCCTCCCACCCTAGTGCTCCCGGCCACCCCTAGTGCTCTCCCACACCCCCCATGCCTCCCCAACTCTAGTGCTCTCTTGCCACCCCCTATGCCCCCCGCCAGTGCTCCGCCACCCCTAGTGCTCCCCCGCCACCCTAGTGCCCTCACACCCCTAGTGTCTCCACACCCCTAGTGCTCCCCGCCCACCCCTCAGTGCTCCTCACACCCCAGTGCTCTCCACACCCCTAGTGCCCCCCACACCGCCTAGCACCCCCGCCACTGCCTAGTACTCCCCCTGCCACCCCCAGTGCTCCTCCACACTCTAGTACAGGCCCCCCTGCCACCGCCCAGTGCCCCGCCACGCCTAGCACTCCCCACACCCCAGTGGCTCCCCACACCCCCAGTGCTCCCCTGCCAACCCCCTAGTGCTCCCCTGCCACCGCCTAGTGCCCCTGCCACCCCAGTGTTCTGCCACCCCCTTAGCTCTGCCACCCCTAGTGTTCCCTGCCCACTCTATAGTGTTCCCCACCACCCCCAGTGCCCCCTGCCACCCCCTAGTGTCTCTGCCCACCCCTAGTGTTCCCTGCCAAGGCCCACCCCTAGTGCCCTCATTCACCTCAGTGCTCCCTGCCACCCAGGGTCAAGACTAACTCTCTCCTCGCACATTTCCCCCCCTGTTGATTGTCGCTCTCCGGTTTCCTATATCCTTCTACCATTTCTTCATAACCCTGTGACCCTATAACCCTGTGTGTGTGTTAGAGAGAGAGAGAGAGAGAGAGAGAGAGAGAGAGAGAGAGAGAGAGAGAGAGAGAGAGAGAGAGAGAGTATATTAAAAAAAAAATAAGATCCATATTTTCTCATTAAATTTTTGTTTTTTTCATATTCGTCAAAAAATTACCCAGAAATACCATAACAAGGCTAACGAGAACAGGTTTAGGTAACAATATAAATACACTTTACAAGGAACAAAGTTAACTTCAAGTACAAGTCTTTTAGCTACAAGTACAGGTTTACAAGTACAAGTTCCACACGAGGAATAAAAAATATAGTGCTGTATATCTCTGGCTATAACTAAGAGGGACGCGGCCGAATGAGTGGGTTCAGTGGTGATCAACAACCCATAGTGGTGGTGGGAGCTTTAACATAAGAGGTCACTACAGTACTGCATTATGGGGGGACTGCTGCCTCACGGTTTAAATACATGTTATCCTTGTAAGCCACTGTGTGTGTGTGTGGTTGCGTACACGAGTGCTGGGTGTGTGTGGGTATGAACAGTGGTGTAGCAAAAGTCCTCCCACAGCCCTGCCTATACAGGGCTGTGGGAGGACTTTTGCTACACCACTGTTACACCGGACCATTTGGATATCGTCCCTGGCTCAATGGCGGAACTACACAGTCATTCACCAGCTAACAATAACAACGTCATTTTATTCTCTCTCAATCTTCCACCACCTACCACTACCAGCCCCCCTCCCCCCCCTACCCCTCATCCTCATTGACTAGCTGTTACTTTTTAGTTATATTTATAAGTGAAAATTAGTCGTAACTTACCCAACAAGTCTCCTACAACAACTACCCTCCTCCTACCTCACCCAACAACAACTACCCTCCTGCTACCTCACCCAACAACAACTCACCAACAACTTAACTACCTCCTGCTTTGCTCACCCAGCAACTGCCACTCCTGCTGCCTCTGCCCAACAACACCCTCCTGCTGCCTCTTAATAACATCTGCCCTCATAACACTATCACCCAACTTAACAACTGCCCTCCTCCTGCCTCACCCAGCAACAACTACCTCCTCTACCTCACCCAACAACAACTACTTATCACTGCTGCCTCACCCAACAACAACTGCCCATCCTGCTGCACTCACCCAACAACAACTGCCACTCCTGCTACCTCTGCCCAGCAACAGCTACCCTCCTGCTTCCTCTGCAATAACGTCCTGCCATCATGCTGCCTCTGCCCAATAACAGCTACACTCCTCCTACCTCACCCAACAACAACTACCCTCCTGCTGCACTCACCCCAACAACAACACTACCCTCCTCCTACCTCACCCCAACAGCTTTCTTAACTGCCCACTCCTTAACTGCCTCTTTTGACCAACATCTACCCCTCTTTCCACCCTCACCCAACAACAACTTCTTATCACCTGCTTCTCCACTGTAACAACAACTACCCTCCTGCTGCCTCACCCAACAACAACTGCCACTCCTGCTACATCTTTAACAACAACTACCCTCTCTACCTCACCCCAACAACAACTGCCCACTCCTCCTGCCTCACCCAGCAACAACTTCTCCCTCCTACCTTGCAATAACAACTACCCTCCTCCTGCAACACCCAATAACAACTACCCTCCTCTACCTCTTAGCAACAACTACCCTCCCTCCTGCCTCCACCCCTTAACTACCCTCCTCTACCTCACCCAACAACACTACCTCCTCCTACCTTATCCAATAACTACCCTCCTCCTACCTCTGCCCAATAACAACTACCCTCCTCCTACCTCACCCAACAACAACTACCCACTCCCTTCCTACCTCACCCAACAACAACTACCCTCCTCCTACCTCACCCAACAACAACTACCCTCCTCCTACCTCACCCAACAACAACTACCCTCCTGCTACCTCACCCAATAACAACTACCCTCCTCCTACCTCACCCAACAACAACTACCCTCCTCCTACCTCACCCAACAACAACTACCCTCCCACACACCTCATCCCCCTCCCTCCTCCCCACACACCTCATCCCCCTCCCTCCTCCCCACCCACCTGTACCCCATCAGCCACTCGTCAAAATGGAGGTGAAGGTTACGAGCTGTGAAGGCGGCGGCCCTGTACGGCTTCCTGCACCCACTGATACATCTCCAGGTCGCATTTACCAACCTACAACAAACACCATTATAGACTTTGGTGTCGTTCATGGTTGTTTACGAGAGAATTTGCTGGACTTATCAACATTATAAACTGCAAAATGTCGGATTTCCAGTAATTTTACCAAAACTGCTCAATTTTCACTGTTTTATTTGTTGGTTGAAAGATATTTCCAATAGGGTTAAGAAGGGCTGGCCCGAGGAAGTAAAGTCTACAGGGAATGGGAGAAGCAAGTATAACTAAGACATGGTTGATGGCCAATACACATAGGGTGTCCAAGAAAAAATGTCCTTCCCTCTTAGCCTGCCTACTCCCCGAGACACTGTGAGTTGGGGGAAGGGAGGCAGGGAGCAGGCAGGGAGGGAGGTAGGGAGGGAGGGAGAGAGGGAGGGAGGGAGGGAGAGGGAGGGAGGGAGGGAGGGAGGAGGAGCAGGCAGGGAAGGAGGGAGGAGCAGGAGGGAAGGAGGGAGGAGGGAGGGAGGAGGAGGGAGGAGGAGGAGGAGGAGGAGGTAGGGAGGGAGGAGGGAGGAGGGCAGGGAGGGAGCAGGAGGGAGGAGGGAGAGAGGGAGGGAGAAATTAGGAAGGTGGTGGCACTCGAAACCAGAAGTTTAGACGAGGTTTTTTTTTTTTTGTTGAGTGATTGGTATGTAAGACTATCGTGTTCATGACTTCTCTTCCTCTCCTCCTCCTTATTCTCATCATTACTAATACCAACTGCCTGGGGTGACCTATACCACGTCAACATACTGTACTGTACTGTAAGTGTCTCTTATACAACTATAAATCATCCGTAACAGTTGCTGCTGGTGTCTCCTCGACCTCCACCTCACTCGTACGTTATAATTAATTACATCAATTGAAGATTAGTATATAAATTATCTCTTATATCCCTGTGATAAGAATCAAATGAAGATCTATCTAGTAATTCTTTATGTCTTAACGCTGTGTTGCTGTGATAACTGTAACTGTACTATGTTAAAAGCATCATCAACACTTAGTTCTGGTAACATTGGTTGTTATAATCAGGATGTTGAACTGTTCCTGTAACTGTGTAAGATAATTGACTGGTTTAGTTTTTGTTATGTTAACGGATTTCTTAGTCAAGATTCTAACCTTAGCATTTAATTTTCGCTTAAATTTTTATGAGAAAATATCTCTTCCTGCTTTACTGAAGGAGATGAATAAGGGTGACCAACAATGGTTCATATGTTGCGTTAATGACGAGTACTTATCACGTGCAGGACGGAGCCGTGAGAGAACAATAGTATCAGTGGGTCAGTCAGCCAGGAGAGGCGTTCATAGAGCTGTAAATGCAACTAAAATGATGTGAGGGAAGAGAAGAGATGAAGGATGGTCAAGGGAAAATGAGAGTGTAGTGAGGGGAGTAGAGACGAGGGGAGAGTGAGTGAGGGAGGGAGAGAGGATGGAGGGGCGTGGCGTGAGAGGGTCAACGCTCTCCCCCCCCCTTTCCCTCCCCCACTAATTCAGGAGAGACGGGGGTGAGGAGGGATGGGGGGAGGATACGCCCTCACGCACCTGGTATATGTCGCAGTTACATCACCTGGCAGTGTATCAGGTGGCTGGTGTTTATTCCAGTCTTTGTTTATCTTTATCAGCTGCCATTGTTTACGTTGACGCACGTGACCTTGCCTCAGTGTGAGGAGGCGTGTTTACAGACTAAGTATCTGTGTCCCATTGCCCACAGACCATAACCGCAACAATATGTATAATGATAGTATTATACTCTTTCTTGCCACTGTTTGTGTTGAGGACGTTGCCTTGTAGTAGCCAGGAAGGACGAGTGGAACATTGTTATTAAGGACTGCGTTTATAATACTTTTACCAAATACTCTACGTCGAGGCCATGACACCCCCCCCCCACTACCTTGATCAGTGACGTGAACTTTACAAGTGAGTGATTTAAAAGGTTGTGAATCTGATGGTGATGTTAATTATTCTGTAATAACTACAGCCTGGCAACATATGTTTGATAAATAATAGGTACAGTATTTATCTTATTAATTTCATAACCACGCTCAGCTTGTCATGTGAGACAATACATAAAATCAGACATTATATCAGATGAAATGATAGCAGGACGTTAAATCTGTTTTGATCTAGGAAACACCCCCCTCCCTCACAACACCTTACCTCCTGATCTAGGAAACACCCCCCTCCCTCACAACACCTTACCTCCTCCGTCACTCATAAGGGAAATATGGTTCTAAGAAGACAGAAGCCTCTTACTGTACGTTATATACTGTTATGTTATTATTTTAGGGGGAGAGGATGATAAGTGATTAAAACCACAAATGACACGTTTTGACTGTCAAGGTCACTGGCACCGAGAACGAAATACGAATCACTGAGATCTTGGCAAAAGCTGTTCATATACACTGTGTCTATGCACATCTCTGACCACACTTTGACCTAACCTGACTTGACCTAACGTTCGTCCTCCACACTTTCATCTTATAATCCACTTTTTTAATATGTCAGTGTTCTATGTCATAGGTCATAAACCCTGACCTATGACCCCTTCACCAAATTTTCATGGCTGCTTTGTCAAGTAACGTCCACTTTACCGCCACGTTTCACAAAAGTCGACCAACTCGTTTATATACTGTACTCTCCTTTACCCCGACCCGCGCGCAATCTTGGCCCTCAACCCACTTTCTCCAATATAAACCAGATCCTTCTGAGGTAACATCCAAATTACTTAATAACACAGTGCATCAGAATCAATATTCCTTTTTTTTAGGTGTTCTCAACAAACAAGCTTGCACATAGATGCCCGCAAACACATACACACACACAAAACGTAAGACATCACTGGCCGTTGCCCTTGTTGACTTCAGGAAGGCCTTTGACCTTGTTGATCACTGCACTGTTATCAACAAAGCCATTGCACTAGGGCTGCCCACCAACCTGGTCTCATGGCTCACTAATTTCTTGAAAGGACGTCGTCAGGCAGTGAGGTATCAGGGCTCGGTCTCCACATTCCAACACCTCACCTGCGGTGTTCCTCAGGGGACCAAGATGGGACCATTGTGCTTCCTCATCCTGATCAACGACGCTCTATCAGACACTCCTCACAGGTGGAAGTACGTGGATGACTTCACTGTGGGGGTTTCAGTGGACAACACCGCACCAGACTACTCATCGCTACAAGGCACCCTGGACAGGCTACAGGCATGGACTACAGAGAACAAGGTCACCATCAACCACACCAAAACCGTAGTCATGCACATCAATACCGCCACCACTCCAGTGCAAGCTCCAGCAGTCACAGTGGGTGCCCATCCTCTCCAGCTGGTGCAGTCTGCCAAACTCCTGGGTGTAACTATAGACAACAAACTGGACTGGAAGGCCCATGTAAATATCACAGTCAAGGCAGCCTCGTACCGTCTCTACATGCTACGACGACTTAGGTTACTTGAGACACCCACGCCAGAGCTGAGGACTATCTACAATGCCTTTATTCTCCCCAAACTAACGTATGCGTCACCAGCCTGGTCGTCTTCTCTCAACTCCACCCAACAACATCGGCTAGAGAAGGTACAGAAAAGGGCCTGCAGAATCATGCTCGGCGCAGAATACTCCGGCTACATCAAAGCTCTCTCCACCCTGGAAATGCCATCCCTCAGTGACCTCCACCACCAAGCACTGGAAGGGTTTGGCAGCCAACTAATGCACCACCCTCGTCATCGCCACCTCCTGCCACCGGCAGCCCCGCACCCACCTCACGCAGTCCGCCACTACAACAAAATTCAGCCCATAAGAGCCCGCACCAATAGATATAAGAACAGCACCATCCCATCTATTGTTAAAATAATAAGCAACTCCTGATTTATGTACTGTACAGCCCTGTAAATGTATTCAACGCATATTATATCATTAGGTCTAAATCAAATGTAAGTGTATATTTTCAGCCACTGGCTGCAACTCTATTAATGAACCGTTTATTATTATTATTATTACACTACTACTACTTTGCTGTCACTCGGAATCGAGTATGGCGATCATCCAGTTTTGATAAAATAATGAGTTATTGGGGATGAAACTTACTGTAGGTTGGTGAGTTTTGAGGTGACAAAAGAGGCCGATACGGGACCGGCAGAGTTGTTCACAGATGTTGCACATGTGACGGGCTACATCGAATGAGGGAGGGGCGGTGGCAGCGTCTTTCCGGCCTTGGCGCTTGTCTTCTTTGGTTTGCAGTTGGGCTAATTCGAAAATATTGACATCTTCTTGTATGGTGCTCCTCCAAGCGTTACGGTGTGGAGTAATCGTCTCCTAGGCGAGGGGGTCGATTTGGCACTTTTTCAGGTTTGTCTTAAGACATCCTTATACTTTTCTAGTTGCCCGCTGGCGTTACGTTTACTATTCATTAGGTGACCGTAAAGTAGCCGCTTTGGCAGTATACCGTCATCCATGCGGGTAACATGGCCAGTCCAACGTAGTTGTTCATGGATAATGGTATTCTCGATGCTCCTACAGTTGGTGTGAGCAAGAATACTGGCATTTGTTCTCTTTTCTTTCCAGCAAACTCGGAGGATGGAACGTAGACTACATTGGTGAAAGTTTTCAAGTGTCTTGATGTGCCTCCTGTATGTAATCCATGTCTCGCTGCCATATAGCAGGGTGGGGGAAACCACAGCTCGATATACGTGTAACTTTGTAGATAATTTCAGCTCCCTACAGCTGAAGACACGGTTTTGGAGTCTGACAAAGGCTTGAGATGTATATCTGATCCGATGTCTTCGGTGGTGGACTGGTGGGAGCCGAGATACCGAAAGTGGGTAACATTAGAGAGGGTAATACCGTTAAGATGGATGGATGGTGGAGGTGTGTCTGAACCAGGGGCAGGTTAATAGAGAATCTGAGTCTTATGTAAATTCACCTCAAGGCCGAAGTGTGCATACGCATCTGCGTAGGTGTTCAGGATCTCCTGTAGGTCGTGTTCAGTGTGAGGGACAAGGTTAGGTCGTCTGCATACTGAAGTTCAGCAATGGAAGCTGCCGACACCTTTGTTCCTGCCTGGAGTCGTCTTATGTTGAAAAGACCCTTCATCCGGTACTCGATGTCCACCCCCTCAGCTAAATTTGCGCTGGCACGAGTAAGGAATGCAGCCAAGAAGATGGAAAAGAGAGTTGGTGACAGTACACACCTTTTTTTAGCTCCTGTTTGGATGGGGAAGAACTCAGACTGGGTGCCATTGTGCAGGACACTGCCGTTCATGCCATCGTGGAGTTGCCTCACAATGGTGATGAATTTGGGGGGGGGGGGTGCAGCCAAAACGGCTGAGGGTCCACCACAGGGCTTCCCTGTTGACCAAGTCGAAGCCGTGGTTAGGTTGATGAAAGCCATGTACAGGTCACGGCGCTGTTCTCTGCACTTTTCCTGTAACTGGTGGGCAGCAAAGATCATGTCAGTGGTGCCACGTGATGGTCTAAAGCCACATTGAGATTCTGGGAAGAAGTTTTCCGCCTCAGGAAGAAGTCTGTTTAGGAGGATTCAGGAAATAATGTTGCCAGCTACAGACAGCAGCGAGATCCCATGGTAGTTGCCAAAGTCTGACAGGTCCCCCTTGTTCTTATAAATATTGACGATGGAGGCATCTTTGTTCGTTGTTGGGTTGTTTATCAGCCCATGTTTGAGCTTCTCTCTGACAGCAATCGATACCGCTGGATCCTCCAGACACTTGGTGTTAAAACCTCTTCTAGAAGCTTGCTGCCTTCGCCGTTTTGGGGCGACGTGAAGTGAGAGCTTGACTCTGACGAGCCGATGATCAGTGATGCAATGGTCTGAGCCACGCATGGCATGGATGATGAGGACATCTCGGCGATCTCTTTCTCTGACACTGATGTGGTTAATGAGATGCCAGTGTTTGGATCGTGAATGGTGCCACGAACCCTTGAGCTTGTCGGCCTGCCTACACAAGGTACTGGTGATAGTGAGGTTGTGTGCAGCACATCTGCCGAGGAGGATTAAACCGTTGGGATTACACTTGCCTAGTCCATTTCTCCCTATGGTTCCCTGCCAAATGTCAGCATCTCTACCAACTCTGGCATTGAAGTTACCAAGGAGAACAACCTTATCTTCTCTAGGAATAGAGGTTAGCACTCTGTCGAGGTCGGCATAAAAGGCCTCCTTGATGTCATCCTCTGCATCCAGTGTTGGGGGCATATGCACTGATGAAAAAGGCATGACGTGAGTGATTCAGTGGGACTTGGAGCATCATGAGGCGCTCGTTGATCTCAATAGCATTTCAGTTAGCCTGTGTAGGATACGCTGACAAATGGCAAAGCCAACTCCTTAAATACGGTTTCTCTCTCCAGCAGGCTTACCCTTGTATAAGGTTTAGCCAGATCCCCGTTCTGTCAATTGACCCTCGTCCGGGAGCTGGGACTCACTAAAGGTTGCTATGTCGATGTTATACCTCTTTTGCCTCAAGGGCAGTCAGGTTTTTTTTTTTTAGGCAGGCTATGTTTATAGCATCTTTTCTATCCCCCTGCCCATGTGGGGTGAGCAGAGTTGCTCCTCGAAAGGGTTGCTCAGTCGCACAGACAGGACCGGATTGCACTGCTGCCTAGATCCCAGTGCTTAAACAACTATCTTATCTGTGCCGCCCATGTGCAGAGTTTGACTAGACTCCCGGTAGTCATCTCTGCCTGTCCCCGTTGCCACTCGTCTGTCGCCATAGGATTTTTGGGGGTATAGGGGTTTTGATGATGATGAGAGGTATGATGGGCTGGATGATGGCTGTGTGTGAGTTGATTTATGTGGTGAGGCAGGAGTGCAGGCTGCAACCACACATCTTGGCTCTCCCTTTTCCTGATCCAATAATGCAAGTGTTGCAACGACTGGGGAGAGGGAGAGTTGCAGTGGGCTGCCGATAGCCCAGTTTGTTGGGTTTCGCCTTAGTAACCTGTCCATCATGCATTGCCTTCATCCACTGGTGTAGTCGTTGGGTGGTCACCTCTTCCGCATATACTGCTGTTGGGGGTCTTGTTAGAGCTCTGTAAGCATGTCTGCCTGATGCAGGGCTCCACAGCAGATTTTTCGTTCGGGGTTTACACCCGTAGCCTTATACCTACCAAGGTTAATCTGCAAGGCAGCGAGGCAATGGTTGGTAGGCGCCAGGACGTGTCCACATGCCAGTGGGCTTATGCACCAGTCCTCTGGGGCCCACACACACACACATACACACGTGCATAAAACATACAGAGTAATCATTTAACACAAAGAACCTCACACCAAGAGTGACCGCATTTTAATATATATCTTTTCAAGAAACATAAAAGATTATGCACACCACAGAGTATTCTGTACACACCAGCGGCATTAACAGAAGTCAGCGTTAAGCCGTTCATCACGGCCACTCACCAGCCTGGGGCATTACAAGCTCTTGATGCGTGTTGTAGACGCACGGAGCAGCTTACCCGAATAGGCGGTCATGTCTCCAAACACGTGGGCATTCGAGAGACGACCGGACAAGCATTGGTCAAAGAAGGATGTGGATCCACGGAGCGGGAGTACAGTTTGTGAGGGAGCGCCACCAGCCGCCAGTCAGTGTCAATGGTGTTCGACGGGATGAAAAACTCGACATACAGCACAGTACATGCCCGACACCCGCCACAGACCTGAGCAGCAACCTAATACGTCCACAGCTGCAAAAACTTGACAGCTTGGCCAGGTGACACCAACCTTCACCAAAATGTAGTACATCTCTGCAGCACCTGACAAGCTGATCCACCAATCAATCTTATCGACCTTGAGCACCGTAGGAAAAAAATTGCTATCCATGCACCCAAAACCAAATCAAATGAAGATTAGCTAACCCAGCTTATTTCATCTTAAGCTTAATCACCCAAATGCTAACCTAACCTAACCTACTGGTAACCCAACTTAACCAAAACTAACTTGATCTAACCTAACCTAACCTAACGTACTGGTAACCCAACTTAACCAAAACTAACTTGATCTAACCTAATCTAACCTTACCTCCTCTAACCTAACTTCATCTAACCTAACCCTACCTAATCCAACCCAAGCCCCAAGTCCCGTAAGCACGCGGGGGAGGATGGGGACAATATTCAGGCAACCCCCCCCCAAAAAAAAACAAATTTCTTATCTATTCACCATCTCCTTGACCTTGTGACCCTAAAATCACTCCCTGTCTCTCTCGCTTCTCTTCATATCTAAAACTTTCTCTATATAACACCTCTCTCACCCTCGCTCTCTTTCTCACTATCGCTACCGCTCAGGGATGAGTATGGGGGAGGGGGCAATAAACTTGCCGCTGTAAGTAGCAAAATGAAAATGATAAATTATCACCCTTTTCCTTTCTCTCACTGTCTCATCCCTCTCTGAGCCGAAACTCAAGCAAATGTTTATCTTTCTCACCCTCTCTCCGCCTTCCTCCTTTCTAACACCTTTTTCTCACTGTCTAACACCCTTCTCTCACTTTCTAACACCTTTCCCTCACTTTCTAACACCCGTCCCTCACTTTCTAACACCTTTCTCTCACAGTCTAACACCTTTCTCCCACTTTCTAACACCTTTCTCTCACTTTCTAACAACTTTCACTCACTTTCTAACTTTCTCTCACTTTCTAACACCTTTCTCTCACAGTCTAACACCTTTCTCCCACTTTCTAACACCCGTCCCTCACTTTCTAACACATTTCTCTCACTTTCTAACACCTTTACCTCACTTTCTAACACTTCTCACTTTCTAACACCTTTCTCTCACAGTCTAACACCTTTCTCCCACTTTCTAACACCTTTCCCTCACTTTCTAACTTTCTCTCACTTTCCAACATCCTTCTCTCACTTTCTAACACCTTTCCCTCACTTTCTCACCTAAAACGAAATTCTAACAGATGTACCTCACGACACAACACTGATATATGCAAATACCAACACCTTTGATCTGAGGGTTTATATATACTGTACATCCACTAATAGCTTTACCTAATGAATGGATTAAAGGTAAAATTAAATATACCTTTGATCTTGTGCAGGTAAATACGATCATTACCTGTACACTCACTCACTCGTTCACTCGCTCATTCACTCTCACTCATTCAATAACTAATTCATTCATTAGTTCACTCACCTGCTTACTAACTCACCCGTCTACTCACGCATTCACCCACTCGCTTATACACTCACTCGCTCATTTACTCACACAATCACCCATCTACTCACTCGCTCATCCACTCATTTACTCACTCAACCAGGCACTGACCCACCCACTCACTCATTCACTCATCCACCCACTGAACCAGGCACTGACCCACCCACTCACTTATTCACTCAATCACTCATCCACCCCTCACTCAACCAGGCACTGACCCACTCACTCATTCACTTAATCACCCAGCCACTCATCCACCCACCACTCAACCAGGCACTGACCCACCCACCCACTCACTCATTCACTTAATCACCCAGCCACTCATCCACCCACTCACTCAACCAGGCACTGACCCACCCACTCACTGGCTCACCCACCCACTCACTCATCCACCTACCCACCCACTCACCGCTGATAGATGTGACGCAACACACCAATAAGTTAACAGCCTCAATTAAGAGTATTTTTAGTCTAACATACAATTAACAGACTTATTTAACCTGGTCTGTTAAATTCAGCTGTTAAAACTTATTTTTCTGCTCTGTTAAATTCAGCTGTTAAAATATTTACAATATTTCGTGTTATATCCAACTTACATTTACATTACGTTGTTTTTTTTACATCATTACTTTTAACGCATTTACATTATTTCGTCTTTTAAATCATCAGCTACAACCTAATATTTACATAATTTACATATCGAGTCCAGTTCCACGTGTAAAATAAACCTCAATTTTATTTTAGTTTTCATTTTCACCATCGGTATTTAGACATTTTCACCATCCGTATTTAGACATTTTCACCATCAGTATTTAGACATTTTCACCATCCGTATTTAGACATTTTCACCATCAGTATTTAGACATTTTCACCATCCGTATTTAGACATTTTCACCATCAGTATTTAGACATTTTCACCATCGGTATTTAGACATTTTCACCATCAGTATTTAGACATTTTCACCATCAGTATTTAGACATTTTCACCATCAGTATTTAGACATTGATTTAGACCTTTTATTTCTACATTGCGTTTTATTCCATACATAGAATTTAGTTTTTGTATCGTAGCTAATTTTTTTTTTCACAACCCATATTTAGAATTTGATTTTGTAAGTTATTAAATTCTCACAACCTGCGCTGACCCACAACCTCTTCTTGGTAAATATATTATCCATTGTACATCTACGACTATTCACTGCATTCACTGAGACCACTACAACGTTAATTAGATTACCTTCACATTTCTGCCTGACCTGATGTGAATAAGTGTATAAGTGAATAATTATCCTGGGAGGCGAGGTAGGAATGCGAGTCAGCCTTTCCATATGTAATTCTGGTACACGATTCTCTTGCCAGTGTTTAGCATAGACGCGATTCACATTTCATAGTTATTTCTGTAAGTGATTTATTTTAAGAGAGCGTGATTCATGCAGTAAGAAAGGCGATCAATAGCAGGTAAGACAGGCAATTAATAGCAGGTGAGAAAGAATTATAATCAATAACAGGTAAAAAAGTTAATACCAGGTAAGAAAGATAATCAATCACAGGTAAGAAAGATAATTAAGAGCAGGTAAGAAAGATAATTAAGAGCAGGTAAGAAAGATAATTAAGAGCAGGTAAAAAAAGATAAATAATCAATACCAGGTAAGAAAGTCAATCAATACCAGGTAAGAAAGTGACTCAAATTTCCCCTTAAGAGAGAGAGAGAGAGAGAGAGAGAGAGAGAGAGAGAGAGAGAGAGAGAGAGAGAGAGAAGTCAGTTAGGGGAACAACGAATCATGAATCAGGTTTCTATGACGGAGGAGCTGAATGACGGAGGCGGCGACGGAGGTGAGAGAGCACTTTGGTGTTTCCTGCCTGTGCCGTGAGTCTGCACCACTGCCCTTCAACAACATCAACCCTTGCGATACAGTGGTAGACGGCGGTACAACTATTTACAAGACCTCCATTGTGTTCTCCATGTTTCCCCACCCCACCCCACCCCACCCCACCCCTCCCCACCCCACCCTCTCCTCCTGAGGTAGTGTGTGTGTATGTCGGGGAGGGATGACTGAGCGACCTTTGTGCTAGGAGGGAGGCTGGCGACTATAACATCGGTACTCTGCACACACACACACACACACACACCACCACAACACACGTCGGTTAGTGCACGAACAATTATTTCCTACAGTATTTAGAAGGAGATGAGGAGGATGCAGGAAGGAGAAGGAGGCGGTGGAGGAAGTAGGGGAGAAGGAGGCGATGGAGGAAGTAGGGAGAAGGAGGCGATGGAGGAAGTAGGGAGAAGAAGGAGGTGGTGGAGGAAGTAGGAGGAATAGTAAGGAAGAAGGAGGCGGTGGAGGAAGTAGGGAGAAGGAGGCGATGGAGGAAGTAGGGAGAAGGAGGCGGTGGAAGAAGTGAGAAGGAGGCGATGGAGTAAGAAGCGAGGAGGCGATGGAGTAAGAAGTGAGAAGGAGGCGATGGAGAGAGGGAGAAGGAGGCGGTGGAGGAAGTAAGAAGGAGGCGGTGGAAGAAGTAGGGAGAAGGAGGCGATGGAGTAAGAAGGAGAAGGAGGCGATGGAGGAAGTAGGGAGAAGGAGGTGGAAGAAGTAGGAGAAGGAGGCGGTGGAGGATATAGAAGGAGGAGGAAGGAGGCGGTGGAGGAAGTAGGAGGAATGAAGTACATAAGAAACTAAACTTGCATTCCCTAGAAAGACGAAGAGTGCAGGGAGACATGATAGAAGTATTCAAGTGGGTGAAAGGAATCAATAAAGGATATAGAGTTCTTATAATATCCGAGCAGGATAGGACTGGAGCAACGGATTCATGTTGATGTTTAGGTTTAGAGGAGAGAGGAAGAAACTGGTTCACAAATAGGTTGGTGGACGAGTGGAACAAGCTACAACTTTGTAGTAAGTGTGAACTCTGGAAAGTTTCAAAAGGAGGCTAGATAGATTCATGGATGATAGAGAGTGGTAGTAACTCTCGACAGGAGCTGCCATGCACAGGCCAACCGGCCTATTGCAGACTCCTTATTTTCTTATGTTCTTATAAGAACATAAGAAAATAATCCAATCAAATTTAATTACCTAAGCTGGATAATTTTTCTCGCCTAAGCTTAACAAACAAGCTTGGGTAGGAAGAACCAACAGGTGTAAACAAACAGTATATACATATGCCTGCTCTATACACGGGGGTCATAACAACTGTCTAGAATTATATCCAGAGTATAATCTTTCCCCATGTCTATAATCCAACGTAGGCCTATGATCCACTTGAAGATGGATGTGCTTAGAGGAATGAATTGATGAACCATTATAACGAGGAGGGAGATGGGGAAGGGGAGAAAGGGGAAGGGGAGAAAGGGGGGGAAGGGAAGGAAGGGAGGAAAGGAGGGGAAGGGAAGGAAGGAGGAAAGGAGGGGAAGAAGGAAGGGAGGGGGGAAGGAAGGGAAGGAGAAAGGAGGGGGGAAGAGAAGGAAGGAGGAAAGGAGGGGGAAGTGAAGGAGGGGGGGAAGGGAAGGAAGGAGGAAAGGAGGGGGAAGAGAAGGAAGGAGGAAAGGAGGGGAAGGGAAGGAAGGGGGAAGGGAAGGGGGGGGAAGGGAAGGAAGGGAGGAAAGGAGGGGGGAAGGAAGGAGGAAAGGAGGGGAAGGGAAGGAAGGGAGGGGGGAAGGGAAGGAAGGGAGGAAAGGGGGGGAAGGGAAGGAAGGGAGGAAAGGAGGGGGAAGGGAAGGAAGGAGGAAAGGAGGGGGGGAAGGAAGGAAGGGAAAGGAGGGAAGGAAAGGAAAGGAGGGGGAGGAAAGGGAGGGGAGGGGGGAAGAACGGGGAGGGACGGGGAGAGGAAGGGAATGAGAGGAAGGAAAGGGAGGCAAGGAAGGGGAGAGGAAGGCAAGGAAAGGGAGGGAAGGAAGGGGAGGTAAACAACACGACCCTTTGGTAGTCAACTTAGTGTGATAACTGAGTGAGCGAGGTAAACAAACCCTTACATTATTATCTAAATTAAGAGAATAAATCAGCTCTCACGAAGCTTAGGAACCTCAGCTTAATTCACCTGGTGATTAAACACCCTAACCCCAACCTAACCTATTTCACCTAATGATTAAACACCCTAACGCTACTTATTATAGAGTGTTTGGTTAGGTTAGGTTGGCGTTAGGTTAGGTTAGGTTAGGGTGTTTAATCATTAGGTGAAATAAACTGGGATTCATAAGGTTCGTGCAATTGGTTCGAAACGTCAAAGAATATTCATTTGTCTCCCAAACTCGAAACAGGAAAATTTCTCCTCACTACACCAGCTCACGTGACCCAACGACATGACTAGATGTAATAAATTTATCCTACACACCATGTGAGTCATTAGCTAGGATAACAGTAGTTTTAAACACATACACTTTTATTCATTATTCCCACTTTACATTATATCACATGAATACTACTTATATTAATGGGAAAAAAAGGGATTATTTATTGATGGCGATGACTTAGTTCTTGAGTACAATATCATCGTACTCAGCGAAAGAGGTTAATTTATTGATGACGATGACTTAGTTCCTGAGTACAATATCATCGTACTCAGCGAAAGAGGTTAATTTATTGATGGCGATGACTTAGTTCCTGAGTACAATATCATCGTACTCAGCGAAAGAGGTTAATTTATTGATGACGATCACTTAGTTCCTGAGCACAATACCATCGTACTCAGCAGGTTAATGTACCAAAGAACCAAGTCATCATCATCAATCCTACTTAAATCCTACCTAAATCCCTTTAAGGCTAAGATTTATAGACTACACCCAACCCAGCAGTCACTCCCTCCCTCACTAACGACCATTAGAGTTGATCCCTCACATTATGACGACACTCCCTGACTCAGATGGTCACTCGTACAGTCACCTTGTCCTTGTGAGTTACTATGTTGTCGGCATTAATCCCAATAATAGCGTCGATAATAATAATAATAATAATAATAATAATAATAATAATAATAATAATAGCGATAATAATAATAATAATAATAATAATAATAATAATAGGATAATAATAATAATAATAATAATAATAATAATAATAATAACACCATACAGCAATTATCATTATCGTGTCATCACTATTACCAAATATTATTTTCATTTCCTATTATTATTATTATCCTCTATTCTTTCAACATTTCTTCCAGAGTGAGTCCAGACCGAAAGAAAACCTATATGAAACACTTCACAAGGATAATCTCCCTGTGTTCGTTTTTCCTCCAAGATACATATCCGGCGAAGGAGAAAAAAACTGGTTTAATCAATGATGAAGGCAATAATTATAGTTTTCTTTCGATAGTTCTTATGTTCATGGTGTAACTGGTGAACGAAAAGAAAAAATGGTTCGATTACGGTAATTAAGGTAAATGATCTGTGTTTAAACGTAGAAAATGTATAGTAAATCAACATATATTATTCTCTACTTTCCAAAAAAATGTTAATATACATCTTTTAAATTACTTTCTAGGTAGACTAATCTTATATTTCAGGAATATATCAACAAATGTTATCTATCTCCCAAGAATAACATCCTTTATCAATAAAATATCCCTGTCACTTAAATACGGTACCGTCTAATGTCTCTCTATATATAAAACTTAATAAATACCATCTCTATAATAACTATTTCCATTGATATATTAAGCTATAGTATCTACAAGAATAACTAACCTTATCTCATGTTATAGCTCTCTCTCTCTCTCTCTCTCTCTCTCTCTCTCGTACAAGGAAGATGCACAGTAAATATGTAATCACAGATGTCTGCAAATATTTACGTTTACATGTGAGTTACCTTTAAAATACTTAGGTTAGGTTAGGTTAGGTCGTTAAGTTAGATTATGTTAGGTCAGGTTAAGTTAGGTTAGGTTAGGTCGGTTGTTGTATGTTAGGTCAGGTTAAGTCAGGTTGTTAGGTTAGGTTATGTTAGGTCAGGTTAAGTTAGGTTAAGTTAGGTTAGGTTTACAGGATGAAGCTTTGATGATGTCGCACTTCAAGCTGGCACACGGCTGATGTATACAGGATAAAAGCTTCTTAATGGATGTCACTGTAGGATAAGTGAGGGTGTGGCTGTTCATGTAATTTGTTTCTATATTATCTAGATCGATGTTTTTTTGTTTTTGTTTTTTTAGTAAATTTGGACCAAACTTCTCATAGTTAAACTTACTACATCCAATAAAACTCATTTGAAAATAATTCAACCAATCCAACCATGTGCACATAAACCTGTGAAGTCGAACGTTATATATACACACACACACAATAAAAAATTATTCGGCACCCGTGTCATATTGTATCACGCCGTAAGGATGCCGAATAATTTTTTAGTGGTTGTACATCATGTCGCCAAAGCATCATGCCGTAGTAATATCTAAATTCGTTAACAGGAGCGAGCTTTTTAAAACACTGAGAGAGAGAGAGAGAGAGAGAGAGTTATGTAAACACCTAAATCCCCATCTCTAGTCCCCGAAACATACGAGAGAATACACTGCATACTTTCACACCCCATAAATAAATGTCTTCAAGTTCACCTTCGAAAACTAAAGAACCTGACTAATTCACCATCTGTCCCGAGTATCTGAACCACAGGGAGGAACACTACTGTACAGCCCGTGAGTGTAGTGACACACGTGGCACGTTATTACTCACCTGCTAACCTACATCTGCAGCTCCGGGGTGAAAGTCCTGCCACACCTGGTCAGTAATCACAACACGTGGTTCCATTGTTTACATAGAACCCAATTCCGTTACGTCTCCGTGTTGTTTACATACGGGATTTCTTTGTTACGCTCACGTGGTTTCATTGTTTACATTCGAGTCATTTCCGTTATGTCCACGTGTTTTGTTTACATACGGGATCTCTTTGTTATGCTCACGTGGTTTCATTGTTTACATTCGACAAATTTCAGTGTGGTCGTTTTGTCAGAACATCCAGACCCCACAGCCTGACACATAATATACGAGTATACTGGAATATCCTATGTTTACTGTATTTGTATATAGAAATAATGTCCGGGCGAATAGAATGGATCGAAATGGGAAAACAGATGAAATATTAAATGTAGACACTTAGCATCTAGACTATAACTGTATTTATTTATTATTTAATTAATTTATATAAGAGGTGTTATGAATTTATGTGAGCCTTCTTGGACTGGGGTGAGGTTGATTTATGTTATTCCATATCAATCAATCAATCAATAACCTCATTTGTATACGGGACCAACTTCTCGGAACTACACCAGCTTTCGTATCCAAGCGTCTGGTTTGTTGACATGTGTGACGTCATATTTACATGAAGCTGAGACACACACTAGCGGGTGCCAGCATCACCAGCATGACTCACCGTCTACACACACACACACACACACACACACACACAGACACACACACACACACACACGGCCACATCAAAGGTGCGGTGGCGCTCTGTTTCCAACGTGATGTAATACTTCCACTGAGTTGTCACACCTCACGTGATAGCCAAGTTAAGGAAAACTACAGATCCTCTTCAGAAGTCTGTCGACACAAGCTGACAGCCACAACCGCGATTGTTCTGGTTTGTATAATAATTTCAATGCAACTTTCCTGTCTTTCTCTTTTTATAAGTTCTAAAATCCTCCAGTGCTTCATATAAGAAATATACAGACATACGGTACATATACAGCGACTAAGTCCATTATACTTCACATAAAACAAGAGGTATTGTATAGAGGGAGAACAATACACGTTGTCCCAGTCCTCTATACCAGAGGATCGAGCACTGTACCGAGGAAGTACTCTAAAAATTGACCAACAAAAATAACCTCCACCTGAACCACAATTATGAGAACCGCAAGTTATTTTTAGCTGTACAAGTAAAAAATATTAATAAATAAATAAATAAAAATAAATACAAATAAATAAAACGACAGATAAAAAAATAATAATAATTAAAAAATACATATAAATAAAAATATATTTAAAAAAAACTGACTCAACACACACACATATGACCTCACAATGGCGTCAGAGTAGTGTTCAAATTAAACAACACAATTGTAACTCATTGTGTTCCTTGGTACTCAGTTAAGATAGTAACCTAATTAACTTAATCTACAGCCTAATACAGCAACAAGAGTTACAGTATTACCCGTAGTACCTATCATTAACAGTTGGGTTCAATAATAAGAAATTAAAAGTTTTCAGATAAACAAATTCTCACCACAGGATTTTTTTTAAATACATGGTTAACCTCTAAAGATTGTGTCGTGTACTGTATGTAAGCCCTAGCTAATGTTTGTCTGGCCAATAATAATAATAATAATAAATACAAATATAATAATAAAAGAAATAATAATAATAATAATAATAATAATAGGCCTTCGTTCCCAGGTAATGCACTTAGCAGTTGTTGTCTCCTTATGACAGTCTTCAACGTTAAATTTCTAGAGCATCGTTTGACCACACCACCTCAACGCACTGTCCTCACTAACAAGCACCAAATCAGGTCTAGACGATGAACCTCCACCACCCACCACACCAAAACAACACTATTTACCTTCTATCTTTTACACAAGCATCTGTACAATACTTCCATCAACAATACGAGAGAAGGCTGGGTTAATGAGTTATTCTCGAAAGATCTTTATGTTAATTCATATTCTCGTACTTATATCTTAAAATTCCGACGTCATTTAGGTCGCCATGTTTGTTTCATAAGCTAGTAAGAGACCCAGGCATGCATTCACTATCCCAGTAACATTAGTTTAACCGTTCGAAATATTAAGGACCAGACCCAGATGCGTAACAATGGAACAGTTTAATACTATCTCACACAGGCTATCCAGTTTCGGGGGGAATCCAACGCACGAAACTTTAGAAAATAAAATATTGGCCCAGGTGCTTAAAATATCCAGGGAATCCATTAGTATCGGAGAAACATAAATAAGTGGCTAACAGTGAGGCAGTGTGACAGTCTAAAGGAGAACACCGGGAAGGGGATACTGACCTATGAGATGAGGTGCAGGGCAGAGAACAAAGCAAAATCAACTACACAACTGTACATGAACAACATTTAATCACACTAAGTAAACACGTGTACATTAAAAGAATTGCCTGCGCCTAGATTAAAATACACTTAAACAAAATACAAATAATAATAATTAAAGAAACGTACAAAAAAAAAATAACAAAACGATAAAATATGAAACTGAGTTAAAGGAAATATATAAAGTGGTTATATTGATATTGTCAGGCGTCTAGATTTGTCGCAATCTGTCATCTACTGTCTTTTTCTATCAAACCAGAAAGGAAGAAAGAAAAGGAAGAAAGGAGAGAGAGAGAGAGAGAGAGAGAGAGAGAGAGAGAGAGAGAGAGAGAGAGAGAGAGTACTGAACTCCCTAACCATGACACAAGAACTACTCAAAGGTGATTGGTCAAATGGACGTCAATCCTAATGGGATCAAATCATAGACTAGACTGGAGGAGGGGAGGGGGGGGGGTGTCTAATACAATCAGGGACTGTATCAGGGTAGTGCAGGGCTTTATGAAACTCCACCCAGAGGAATAGACTAAAGCCAGCAGAATGGTATAAAGGTCTCGCCTCGGCTCCCTCGTCTCTGCAGGCAATATTCACCTCTCCTGAATATAGATGACCATCAGCCTCAAAGCTAACAAGACGCGTTGATTACCACCACAGCGTCTCCCCTACTAAAGAAGCTTCATCACCTCGCTGGTTATCTCCTATGAAGGCCCACTCACTTCTCTCGGGCATAATTTAAAAACTCATTTAAAACCAAAGGTAATTTTAAACGCTTAATTACCTACAAAGTATTTTTTTCATAAATATAATATGTGTTTAAAGACATAAAGCTACTCAGTCATAACAAAGTCTGTAAATTCATTTCAGGACAGCCTTAACAACTTTTGCAACACAAACTTTCCTACAACCTTATCAAAACTTATATTTCAAACCAATTTAAGGTAAAAAAATAACTTCATTAACTTTAAATCACCTACAACCATATAACAAATATTGTAGTTTATAAAAGAACAAAAACAGCAATGTAAACAAAGAACATACACTTCATTAAATAGTCTCATTAATGGATAAAAACAACCTGAAAACACTAATTACCTACAATTTCTCTAACATTGACATAATATACAACTCACTCTAGGAGAAAAAAAATTTTTAAGGATGACTGAGTTTAAAAAGCAAGAATACGAACACGAGCACAGTACAGGGTATAGCATCAATGCCAGCACTTCTCCCTGGAGTACAAGTAAACAACTTACGTGCCACTTGTTAACTACTCCCAGTTATGTGTGTATGCAAATTAGCAACAAGGCAATGTACACTTCACCTCAAGTGCTTGTGTACCCGACAAACAAAACGGAGGGTTGTCCACGCTGCATTCAGTATTGCAGTGCGTACACAAAGCAAATTAGCCTTTACTTATTAATACCGTGAAAAAAGTCAGGGAAGGCCAAGGAAAGGTTAATTAAGACTGGTATATACAAAGCTTACAAAACAAAATCGTTAAACTACAACTACTACCTTCACCTTCACGAAGAGATCCTGGAGCTGCTCATAACCCTACCCTGAGAATCACAAAAAAAAACCTTCACTGTCGACCATCAGCTCATTAAACAACAAAGGGAAGAACTTAGTTTAACTCCTGTACAAGAAGTTTGCTCGTCAATACTCGTGATAACTCAGAATTGTGATCACGTGGAGACTATATTATGACACTCAAAATGCTCATCCCTAGTCTGTCTTTTGTCCTACAGATCTTACGTCAGAAAGGAGACTCTACACGCCACTCAACAGATTATGCAAGTAACTGACACGGTAATCTGGCCGAGTTAAGCAGGCCATTTCGCCTTCTTGGTCTAGAATTTGGGTCATCCTCGTTTTACACGTAGTGACACAAATCACCACATACTGTAAGCAAACTAGAGATAGTTAAGTCATTGATCTTTAGTAACAAGCTACTCTATATAAACAGCGCAACAAGCTACCGGGATATGGAGTGCCCGAAGAAATGGATTATGACAGAATATCTGAATATTTGTCGATCACTTGTCTTCGAACCTTCATTTGGGTTGGATTCCTATGAAGGATATTTTTTGTTGTTTTTTTATGCAGGCGAAGTAAGGGAGGTTAACATGACAAGTGTGGTATACAAAGATCAATACAAATGATAAAGGCTGCCAGGTGAGTATGGATAAGAAAGGTGCATAATTTGATTGATTTGTAGTTAGTAATAGTTGATGTGACCCGGTGTTCACTTAGTAAGAGTTATCTACGCAAAATTAATGTCGCATAAAATATCAATAACATACTTATTTATTATTCCCACAATAAGATAAAAACCACCGAATCATTTGCGCGAATCAAACATAAAAATGATAACAGCCCGAGTAAAGTGTTTAAATAATAATAATAATAATAATAATAATAATAATAATAATAATAATAAAGAACGATAAAGAAATAAAAAAATAACAAAATCAAGAGTGAGAAACAATATAAGTATGTTGTGTTGTCAAAGTAAGAGAAACAATTGAGACCCTGCAATTGTGTGTAAATGAGGCAGAAAGTCAGATCAGCAACCTGGGACTTGGTCACACTTTTCGTGATGCCATATGGCAGCAGGGTCTACCATAGACAACACATTATGCTTCCAATATCTTCCCAGGCGGTAGTACCTCCCTGTTTGGTAGCTGCCTATTACCTACTACTTTATATACACACAACACTCCAAACTATACGATACATTCTTTTAAGGTAACACAAAATCTAGGGCAGGTTCTTAAAAAAAAAAAAAAAAAAAAAAAATATATATATATATATATATATATATATATATATATATATATATATATATATATATATATATATATATATATATATATATATATAAAAAAAAGAATGTTCCCAAACGCTTTCGTGTAATTCACATCTTCAGGGTTATCAGCATATACCCAGATCACGCGCTACAGTGATTTATTTGCATATATATATACATATATATATATATATAAACAAAAGACTTCTAATACCCGTGTTACTTTCTTTACATTACAACAAAGAACTGCGCCACTTCCTTGACAAATATGACAGACGGGCCATGCCGCTAATCCCCTGAAAATGACAACAGAATTGGTCCAATTTCACGTTGTCACCGAAAGACAAGGCTTCAATAAACGCTTGTTATTTACGGCTACAAATATATCCAACAAATTCTGACGAGTGTCGACTTATTGAGAATTGTTTCGCTATAAAAGAAGTAACAATAATTGGAAAGAAAATAGCAGGAAATGAAGGAAGAGGAGGGGAAAAAAATAACGGATAGGGAGTGGAAGCAGGATAGAGGAACAAGAAGAGATGAAAAGAGAAGAACAAGACAAGGAAAAAGGATGACAATAATAAAACAAAACGTTGACATGGACTACGATAAAAAGGAAAAAAACAAAATACAATAAAAACTAAAACAAGGTTAAAGAACATGAGGATATACAGTATATGAAAATGAGTAGCCTCTTGGCATTGAGTCTATTGACTGGTTTAAATAATATCTCAGCAGTGGGAAACATTTTTTTTTTTGCAGATAACGCCGAGATAATATCTTTGCCAATCGCCTATAGTCTCACATGGGAGTATTCTATAAGGATCTTTAATCTTCCTGTGTTATGTAAACGACATGCCCATTAGTGTATGCCGATGCAGTACTCTTTAGCGTCAGGTAAAGATCCAAATGATAGAGCTAACGAGTTATCATCTGTACCGTACTGAAGTCATGCAAACAGTAACTCATAGACAACAAATTATCCCTACATCTTGGAAACACTGAAGCAATATTATAGGAATAAAAAAGAAAACCCAATAAGGTAAACAAATTCTCTGTACAGTACTAAGTGGAGAAGAACTTATCTCAAGTGTAACCTCAGTGAAATACCTTTTGTTTGTTTGTCAAGTGAATTGATCGTAGATAATAGGTAATAAAAAGTAATGCCAAAAAATTACCCACAGAAATGTTTATACCTCAGCTGATTCCAGTAAGACCCTTTGCTTGGCGCTCATACAATGTCACTTGGACTATTCCTGTTCGTCATGATACACAGCCTTAATACAAAGGCTAAAATCGAAGCTAAGAAATTATCAAAACAAGGCGATGGGGTTCATTCTTAACACGAACACAGGAGTTCACGTTGGTCACGAAGTTCTCCAAACCCTGAACATGTTAAGTGTGGCAGCACCGGATCCATGCCGATGCAACAAATACACTTGCATCGCTCAACAAATTCTGACGGATACAAAGGTATCACATGTATCGGTCAAATAGTTGACCTATCGGTAAAGTAATCTCAATGTCAGTGTTAACTTGCATGGCCCACCAGCTGCTGTGCTGACCGTAGCTGTCACTTTCTGTACCCGAGTGGCAGGTTTTCTGATTTTCAACTCCCGATATCTCGGTTACGGGTAAAATGTGTCAAAGGTGTCATAGATGGAAATCGGCTTACTTTTGTCTGAACTTATCACTAGAACAATATATACAGTATATATATATATATATATATATATATATATATATATATATATATATATATATATATATATATATATATATATATATAGTATATATATATGTGTGTGTGTGTGTGTTTGTGTGTCCTCAACTATAAATTGATCAATTACCCTTCTATAGTTACCCTACCAAGATTTGCTGGCCTATACTCGTATATTACTCCTACAGTTTAATTTTCCCAACCTTCGTCCAACTGTCCCAAACTGTTTCTGTATAGGGTATTTATTTCGGTTTTAATTTCTATTTTAATACAGTACCACATTTTACGAGCAATCTTTATTATTATTAATATTTTTTTGCAACACTATCACTGAAATGGGGCGGTGGAAACCAATGAGTACTGAAATATTACGAGACAAAATTGGTCCTTCTTCATGGTAGTTACCGATTGTGCCTTCAAGAACAAAACTTACCATAACCTCTTATAAACCACACGCTCAAGTTTATATTGCCAAAATATCACCACCAATGAAAATAATTTTCTTTTGACAACAAAACACTCCTGTGTAACATATTTGCACCATTAAAGGAGTGAGAGGAATGGTATCTAGTCAACCCTCTGTCCACCTACACGAGCGCTAGCCTTCACATTTACTGGCGCGATCATCACGTTTTATGCTAGCCACAAAAAACACCAACATTCAAATCCTACATAATTGCAGCTGTTCGTCAAGCCTGACGATCCCACGTTAAGTTTGGCAACTTTTGACTAGACTAGTCTGCTTTAGAACCAGTCCGACCTACTAACCTGATTAGTCGCAATTCAAATTCAAAAGCCTGAGCAATGGGCATCACGTGGCCGAGACTTCCGCTGAGTGGCGGGACAGGCACATGAGTGAAATGTAATGTCTCCAGCGGACTTGTAATCACGACAAAAATTTGCTCTCCGTGATGAAACTGAATGACGGGAATGAGTCTCTGAACTTACTTACCCTGACTGTCATCTGGTGAGGGTGTGGTATTTTCTCTTGTTTGGGAGGGAGAGGAGTCGACCCTATTGTAATTCCTAACGTGAAATCGAAATCAAAGTAATTCGAAAAAAAAATTGTATAAAAATGTAATAGAATAAAATATTCTTATTTTTGTGTTCTTTATCTACCTCCCGATATAAATATTAATATAAAGTTCCGCGGATGTCCTCTGCCGATTCTTAACCTGTCACAAATTCAAACTTTGTAAGTAATATTAAGTCCAGCAATGCACTTTCATGTGATGCCAATGACTTCAAATTTCCAGCTAACCTAATCTATACTCATTAAGAGGCGTTTAGAATTGCTCGAATTGGTCAACACAAATATATAATGTGTTACCAGAATGAGCCCGGCAGGGCTCTTTGGTACAGTTGTAAAAATAAGCATTATAGCAAGTGGACAAAAAACTTGTCCGCTACATCAACAAGTTGTTTCCGCCACACTACACAAGGATACAATTACACGGCCGTTAAAATGTATACCACAGACATTACACATTCAAACACATTTCTACAAGACTATATCCATACAAACATATACAGTATATGATCAAAATATCATATAAAATTATGAATCATCTTTAACCAAGTTTACTAGCATCATATAAGCGAAAAGGTAAAGCTCTTTTAACATTTACTATTATCTCACATAGAACCATAATGAAGGGATACATACCTTAGTTCAGCTGATACTATGGAATTAATAAAATTATTTGTGTGTAATTCCGTCAATAGGATCGGGGTAAGAACATAATCAGTCAATAATTATAGAGAGCGAACCCATCGAACGGCCATCCTGTCCGCACCCATCAAGCCACACTGACCCGCGAAAACATGATGATAGGAAAGAATATGTCACGGAAGAAATCTCCTCAAAATAGTCTTGCAAGCTATTTTTATTAAAAAATATATAATTTAACGATATAAATAAATATAATATATATAAATACACTCCTTTCGTGTATCTACATAATATAAATCTGAGTAATAACATTAGAGTTTTCCATCTAAATTTCTCGCAGGCAAGAGAGCATGCGCTCCTTGAACCCGCGAAATTTGTCCCCAGAGAAATCCAGCGATTTTCTTGCTTGTTGGTTATACTAATTGAATTCAGGTCTAATAAAGATTCCCAAAGAAGGATCATCGTAAGCTAAAGGATAATTATTCACGAGCATTTCATGATGAAATATACCGGTACTGTATACCTATTACCTAATTGGCATAAAGGCGACCATAACTACAATACTAGCCACGTCGAGGGCAAGGGGCTGTTATGTGGCCTGTGTAGTGCCCTCCGTTGATTTTAATATTCCTGTTAAGAAAAACAAGTGGATAAAATAAAGGATGGAGAAAAAAGAAGAAGAATTAGGAGAATTTACGACACACAACTGGAATCTACTGATAAAAATATGTAAATGAAACGAAGAGAATAAAAGTATGTGATCCAAAGTATATAATGGTGTAGTTTCGTGTTATAATCATTAGTAATGGATAATGCATAAAATCGCAAAAGGAATCATCCGAAGATTAACCTCTAGCCGTTTTATCTTACGCTGTTTAGGGGAGGGGTAGAATGGGATAAGTTAAGTTAAAAGTTAGATGGTTAATCTTAAGGTAAAATAAGCTGGGGGTCTAATCTTTAGGCGATCCGTTATGTTGACGTGAGTTTATATAATAGAAATATATAATGTATGCGTATTTAAATGGATCTGGTCCTGTTTCTATTTAAAATATATTAAAGTCACTAAGGCACCAATATCAGGTACACATATTTACCATTAACGCCTGCAAATGTTTTTAACTGATGCGGAAACCAGGATTGGGATTCACACATGGTCGTACGATGAATATTTCTTGTAAGTGGAGATGTTATAATGCATCTAACCTAACCTAACAAAAAGAACCATCAGAGTTGTAATGAGACTACCTTAACTAGATGCACTGTACATCCACTTGACACCACTTAGAAGATAAATTGAAATTCGTGTGTAATGAATGTCAAAATTTAAGGGTTACGTAAATCAAAATCCACTTGTGATGAGAAATTTAAGAATTAGTAGTTTTTATTATTATTTAGGTTTTAAATGTATATATCATGACTCAATTTTCAAGGGTTAGGTAAGGTAAATTAAAATCCATATTGAAATTCACGCGAAGACTGAATATAAGGTAATGTTTTTTTCTATAATGAGCCATCAAGCCTATGTGACCCCACACTCACTCATAAGGTTTGAGAGTAAACTAAAGTTCCTATGTTAAAGGTGAATTTAAGGAGTAGGTTTTATTACATTAGGGTTTATTAATTAAAATACAAATGTTATGACAGGTAAGATTTTTTAACTAAAATCTATATAGTTAGGTAAGATTTATCAATTAAAACCTATATCCTGACCAGACTTAAGAGTTGAGTAAGATTTGTAAGTTAAAATCTGATAAAAAAAAGTAGGAAAGGTTAGGTAACGATTAATTAGGTTAAAACTTCACTAATTAAATAACACAGAAGTAAGGGTGGGATTTAACAGTATATCATTAAATATGACTCTTCATAAAATTAGAGTTTGTCTTTGATAATAAAAAGTTAAATAAAATTGTAAAACTGTGTGATTGATTGATTCTGTTTAGTTAGGTTAGGATATGTTAGGTTAGGTTATAATATCACCACTATATATATACATATAATGTTTCCTCACCTAATTTAACTTAATCTAACCCAATCTAACCTAAACCTATCTAAACCTAACCTAGCCTTACCTAATCAAACCTAATCTAATCTGGCCATTATAGTAGAAGACATAATTAGATATGGGTATTTTTATGTAATGGTAATGTCAGACAAAAACAAGGCGATTTTCTTCTAAGACACTTCTGCCGTATTTTACCACCGATATCGTGAAATGAAAAACAGAAAACAAATTAGGGTTTTATAATGTATTTACAGTTTTTTTCAAGCGAATCTGACCATTTGTCACAAATGCACTGTTATAGAGATGTGACCCCTTCCCCCACTTACCAACAATATTGGTTGCACAAAGTGGGCAGGGCTTTGAAGTTGAGGGAAATTGTGGGGTAAAAAACACAAAAAATGACGAAACGAACCCGACTGAAATCTAACCAACGAAACCAGAAGGACCTGACCTAACCTCCTAGCCAGGGGGGGGCGTGGACCTCCCGGTGCGTAAAATCTTACCTTAATTAACACATGTTGGAGGATAAAGTGATGCTTCTTGAAGGAGGAAGTGATGGTTGTATTCGGCTTGGAACAAATACCGAGCGAAATATTGTCGATAATGTTCTTGTTTCTTGCCGGCATGAAGGACCCAACTCGATAGCCTTCCGCAGTCGTTCTATATACTGTAGCAAGGATCCACAAAATTTTCACTGTAGTTGACAGTTCTATGGGTGTAACCAATGTCACCGAGGGTACTATATACGCCCCCTAAAGATCAGTATGATTAAAATCTTTCCTGATAAATGCACTACAAAATACAATAAAAAGTTCTTCCACGCTGATAGGTGTACTGTAGTTTGTCCAGCTACACAGAAGCCACAGTGAGGAGATTTCTTTGTCTTGGCGGCCTTTCGTCTTTTCACTCAAAATCAAAGGTTCTTTCTTATCTTGTGACTAGTTAACTAAAACTCAGACGATGCTCAACAGTATCACGTGACACCGAGAGCAACGCTGATTGGCTGATCATACTCGAAAAGTTCAAAATACTTGAAAAATATAAATTTGCGACGGAAACGTATTAGACTAATTTTTTGCTATATCTTCTTATATAAATATATAAAAGAGATTCCGTGGTCGACCTTTTACAAATCTTAACTATGTGTGGTGGTGCAGGAGAATTGAGTGTTATGTGATGGTGACAGTGACAGGTGATTAGGAAAAGTGAAGGTGACAGTGATGAGACAAACTGAAATTTTACAGGTGAAAATGACAGCTCACAAAAGGATCTGACAGTGACAGGAGCAACTGACATGAAGGATTTGACTTCGTCAAGAAGTCAGGAGGTCATGTCAGGACTCCTCAGTGGAGCTGGCGTCTTCGCTGTCAGCTTCTGCATTATATCACAGTGCTTGCACGTAAGTTACAGCTAATTAATGTAACTTTAACCCTTATTTTGCTATCTGCGGCTGGTCAAAGTAATTATGATGGCATTGAAAACTAGTGAGACCTACGAAAAACTTAGTGTTACAAGTATACCACGAACTTCACCAGTTTGTTTTTTAATATCATATTCGCCACTTGTCAGTTTACTAGCCGTTTGGGCGGTCTATCCAGTGTTAATACAAGAGGAAACCTGTGGTGTTTGGTAGGGTCACCCTTCTCACGTGTGTCTAGCTACTCTGGGTTAAATTAACTTTAAAATATTTACTTTACCTTAAAAAACAAACTATTTACAATGGTGGTCGTGGCACTTAAATATTAACTTTGGTAATGTATAACGACGTAAGAGAAAGAAAACGTTATTTAGGTGTTGGTAACTAAGCGATGTAAATCATGAACTTCCTTACCCCTATACAAACGTTCTTTACATTTAATCTTTTGTCATATTATTATAAGAGAATTTATTCTTATTTTTTACGAATATTTAAGTAAATATTAATTAAAGAGGCGACATCATATCACCGCCACCTGGTATATGTAAACACAACACATCATCATCAACGTGTCAGTCCTAGTAGTGCAGTCAGCTGTGGCTTCACGTGTCAGATATATAGCAAAAATGGCTCAAAATTCCGAAATGATATTGTTATTTGATGTTGACGGCACACTGACCGCACCCAGGAAGGTTAGTGCAAGTTAAATATTAGGCAGTGGTTATTGTTGAGCCACTTACTTACTGATAATGGTGATCCTAACGTCTTGCAAACCTAACCTGACCCAACCATGTTTGCAAGTGACAGATTTGAAGGTCAATATTTTGAATTACATTAATAAAAAATAATTGGTTCTTTTGTCCTTGGGGCTATCTAAGGGATTGAAGCTAAAGTTACTCCTCTTGCAGAAAATTGTTGATGACATGTACCAGTTCATGACCCAAGTGAAGGAGAAGGTCGTGTGTGGGTTGGTGGGAGGCTCTGACCTGAAGAAGATAGCGGAGCAGTTGGGTGGTATGGATGGTGAGTATAATTTACTGAGTAACTATCATCCTACTCCTGCCATACACATTACAAATTAACTACTGTACGTATACATAATACAGCAGAGAACAAACTTTAGAAATTGGGTAATTGTAGTTCAGGCCAAGTACCGGGTAATTGTAAATCATATACAGTACAGTTATACTACTGTTCCCTTGTTCACTTAATTTACTTTACTTAATATCTAATCATTACTTAATCTACTTTTTAAACTTTGGTTGCTGCCACCAGACCTCAGGACAGTGTAGGTGGTGTAAAACTGGAATCTGGTTTCTTTTCCTTTAGTGGGCAAAGAAGGTCTATCATTGTGAGTTTGGGGTTTTCCTTAACCAAACTTTACAATTGAAAGAAGGGTGAAACATCATTCATCATTCTTAACTTATTTATTAATAAAATGTTTTTAAATTTACATATACATACTGTGCTGATAATACTACTATACTTAAGACACAATACAAAAATTGCTGACCTTCCCAACTGAAGTCACTTCTTCACCATTCAAAATAACTGACCTCAACTTAGGTCACTCACAAAATAAAAATATCTCACATGCTTATGTTATAACTCAATAGCACCTGAATAAAAGTACATTCAGTAATACAGACAGGTAATGTAGCTTACCCTCAGTACCAAATTAACACACAGCAAGTATCTTTCTCACCTTATACTCTTTCAAGGTAGATTAGGTAAATCAACGCACAGTCACACAAGGACCATACCTGACACATCTTCACACCCGGGGTACTACGAGCATGAGACACCCAGAGATCCTTAGGGAGGTTGCACAGTGGCCACAGGCATAACCCACTACACTAGGTGGGTTCCTCTCACACAACAGTGGTTTCTGAGCCTGGCATTTCCTCCGACATCACATCTCTCTCCATGGCATGCCCAACTCACCCACACACACAGGCTCACACTGTCTATATCTTTCTCATATGATGAGTCGAGTTACTGAGTGTAAACAACTACATTTACTTGCCCTACTGTCTTTGTATTAACACACAAAAATTACAAAACTTATTAACTAACTTATGATATCAACCACAGTATAACATTATGCAAGGCTTTAAACTGTATATAAAACTCTAACTATACATCTTTAAGTACAGTACTCTCATTTAACACCGACTGGCACTGATCTGTCTCGTATGAAGAGTTCCAAGTTACTGAGGCTGCATGCAGCGTCAGTGCCTGGACATAGGCCTTACGGGTGCTAATGAATCACAATGTTTCTATTTTTACCTCCACACATACAGTTTCTTAAGTTCTGTATTGTGACTTATGTCTTGCAGTTTAATTATATACCAGGTACTGTACCTTAATTCTAAATTACATTACCCCATCTGTATACAATCACTGTCTGAGTTGTCACAGTTCTGGTAAATTTCTTAACACATTTCATTGTCTCAAAACTGAGGACCTCATGGTTTTAGGCACCAACATGGCCAAAGGCCTTAGTTCTTGGCTTGGTATATCACACCTCACTTTCCCCCTATTTATGGGTCGTCCCCGACACTTTGCAAGAATTTACCACTTTCATAAGATTCATGAATTATGGCGCTGTCCATAGGTATCCGTCAAATGAGATAATGATGTGTACTAACCTCACACAGACGTAAATAAAATAATTTCACTGTACCCTTGTTTATAGGTCAACCCCAACACTTCACCTAGACCTAATACACTTATCATTTTGTCAGATCATTATACAGGTGTACTTGTACGAGTATATTTTTACCTGGCACATGAGATAGCTACGCTTATTAATCTTCCACAGGTGTATATACCATAATCTTCATACATGTTTACACTTATTCACAATATTACACTATTAAGAACCAATTGAGCCTTCCCAACCATCATAGAGGTACCTTGAATTTTCCCTTAATACTACTATTGATATACAGACTTAAGATTATATGTACAGACACTGGTATAATTCGTACAAGACATCATACAGTTTAAGATTTACTCCTTTGAAACGTTTACCCCTTTTCTGTGATGGTGCACCAAAGAAAACTACTACCTTAGAAGTATGATTTAGTTTGTTATGCTGTTGTAATATAAATCATAAGAGGTTATAGAGTCCCTTACTAATGTGTGCAGTACAAAGTAAGTAAACATGAGTCACTCCTTCTTGATTTGAACTACTGTATTCCCAATTGTAGTTAAGACTCATTGTACTGCATATTAGTATGTGTAAATGGACCTTCGATAGGGAGCAAGGCTTGGCTCCATAAGGAATCCTCCTCAAGTAAATACTTCTCTGTAGTTAAGAGTAATTTTGTTTTCTGGTACTGCAGATATTCTTGCAGATCCCAAAACTTATTTAAAAAAATATTAAGGATTTAATTATCCTGCATTACATCAGTCTATACAAGCAGTCTATTAATTTAAAACCCCTGAAAGTCATAAACTGTGTACATAAACTCCATTAAGTGTGGCAAATATAGCAAGTCTTCCACCACTGGGAGTGAGCTGTAAACATGTGTTCACCCAACTGGTATATCTGGGCTTAGATTACATTTTAATATACAGTACTGTACATAGATTTCAGGTTCCTCATAATTTAGTGGAATTCAATGATATTTGGTGGACTTTTTGTTATTATTTGTCAGGATTCACTTGTGCTGTATTACTAATGCAATTTTTTCTTACAGCACTAATGAAGTTTGAGTATGTTTTTGCTGAGAATGGCTTAGTGGCTTATAAGAATGGTGAACTCCTCAACCAAGAGGTGTGTCTATATTATGTTATGTGTTGTATGCAGTACTGTATTGTACTTACTGTAGGAGTTAGTCCTGTAATATATAAACAATGTTTCTTATTTTAATGATAAATTTTTATCTTATTGGATATCCGTTATACAGTACAATATATCTTTGTTTTAAAGTGAATACCGTAGTGGATTATGGAAATTATATATATGTAATAATGAATTTGTTTTCTTTTATTCCCAAAATTTCATTAGGACTGAAATGGTGATATTCAGTACTGTAATCTATTTATATAAGTTGTATGTTTCAAGTAAGAGTTTGTTTCTCCACATTCTTACTCTGAATATCCACACTACATTATCTCACTCTTATGGTGTCCCTAAGTCATTCTATAAATTTTCTCTCTTACTCCACTTAAATACCTTTATGGCCCATGTCTTTCACTTGGCAGGTCGTGAATTAGAGCTATGAGTTCTGGTTGCAAACTTCTGCCTAACCATTAGATTTACAGACTTGAACTTATTATTCATGAATTAGTTATTCTTCCCCTTAGTAACCAAGAACCATTACAGGGAGCACTGTTTATGGTTGAGCCTGAAATTAGGTCACTCAGATATCCTCCCACTTTCCACTGGGTAGCATGAAAGTGAACTGAAACTGGAGAGGTATGATGCCTAAACCCCCGCTATGGCTGAGCCAGATGGTCATAGTGCATGTCTGATGATTTGGCATTGAGAGTTAAACTGGAGTTTGCAATCCAGGACTCACATCTGTACTTCATGAGTTGGCTAACCCCAGCCTTGGCCATAAAATGAAATTTCAGGGTCACTTCATTCATTTTTAGATAAACTATTTTTCTTTGTACTTTCAAACTCCTACCTGCTATGGCACCAGGTGGCAGAAGTCAAAAGCAACACAGTTTCTTAATCATATTTACTCATTCATTCTATCTTATCAGATCTGCTATTATTTTTCCTTCCACTTTAAGTTCCCAACATATCCAACTGGTTATCCATCACCTCACACAACCCAGCACTTGTCTTTGTCAGACCCTCTGATCTAGCATGCACATCCTTATTTCATGGATGCCCCTTGGGTGTGTGGATTAACAAGATTCTGCTGAAATTACCTTGTTCTCATGGAATTTAAGTTCAGGAGTTTTGTGTTAGGTATGTGTTAGATCAACCTCACACATACAGGAATAGGGTTATGAAGGAAGACAAAAAATTACATAAGTGTCCAGGTGCAGCTCTTGTTGTATGTGATTACTGTACTATGTAGTTTTTATACTTAGCTACTGAATTTTACAGAGTATCCAGAACCACATGGGAGAGGAAAAGCTCCAGAAATTCATAAATTTTGCTCTTCGGTACATGGCTGACATTACCTTACCTGTAAAGCGTGGAACATTTATTGAGTTCCGCAACGGCCTTATCAACGTTTGCCCAGTCGGTCGCAGCTGTTCACAGGAAGAGAGAGACCAGTTTGGTGAATATGACAAAGTAAATATAGTACTGTACACTGCTTCTGATTTTCATATTTTTAGGGTCTGATATTTAATTGTACATTTTATACAGGGAATTGAAGTGTTGTACACGCAAGATTGAGAATATGACCAAATATGTGTGGGTGTTTCTCTGTGTTGCCTTGTTCCCATCCTATTCCTTTACTCTTGTGCACCTCACCTGCCATTTCCCCCATCCTCAGGTGTCTGTATCTTTTGGTCTGTCCTTCGGTAAAGTGGGAGAGGAGTGAAGATGATAGGTGTACAGGTGAAATTAACATTGTTACTCACCTCCATGTAAAAGTTTTATTTCTTTATTGTCATTGTCTTGTCTAATACTGAGTTAGTATTCTACTCGACCATTTCTCTCTACTATAATATATTGTATTGGTGGATTTTGGGTTAAGCTAATGTGAAACATTACGGTCCATTTAAATAGAATTGCAGCCCCGTCATTAAAAGATGAGTAATCAAATGGTTCTAAGTTTTAAAAGCCTCCAACTCAACCTAACCAGTAACATTAGAGCCCAACTCTATTGGGCTCTAATTCTGGTTATGAAACAAAGAATTGCTTATGTTCCTTAGTGGTAATTTACTTGCCTTAATGTATTTGTATGTTATATTATATAACAAATCATTAAGAATCATGCAGGAACTTGGTGGGTAGAGTATAGAGTACAGTAGTTACCCTAACAACTGTTCTTTGTTGAGAATCAGACTGTTTTCAGTAAACATTTTAAATTAATTAGCTCAACAGGGTGAATCCATGTAATATTCCTGTGGCCATCCATCAGTTATTGATGTCTACCACTGAACCACTTGGGTAATTCTCATTGAGTTCCTTACTTTGGATAGTTTACCTCACCAGTTTATTTATATGGCTGTCAAGTGTCAAAACTTCTGTTTTAACTCCTCAGAACACCAAACCAGTTGAATAGACTTGTATTGATGATCAATGAATTTGTTGAAAGAATGCTAATTGAGTTTTAAAAACACTATTTATGAAATTTTAAATTATTTATATTCTTCAGAATCATTCAACTATTGATGAAAAACTGATCTCTCAATCATTGCTGTGGTGTGAATTTGAACAAGACAGCTTAAGTTAATCAAAGGTATCCCTTGATACCTTGTCCCTTCCAGGAATTGTAGTAACCTAAGTAGATGGTGGCTAGATGTAGAGTAACATGTAACACATCCCCCACACAAGGAAGGAGTCCTCCTGTTAGGCACAATGTCTCTCAGATTGGTGTTGAGTCACATGGGTGAAGTTTTTAATACTGTACAGTACCTCACTATTTGACCAGAAATGTGACAGTAACCTGCTCAGTGTGCCCTGTGGTGGAAGACGGGCCAGTAGAGCAGCACACTGATGTGCTAACCATCACACTACTGAAGCTGTCTAACATGTAGGGTCATGAGTCTCTTTTATACATCATATTTTTAGAACAGCTATTTTGGCTCTAAACAGTTAATTTTGTATGGTTTTCAAGACCATGAGCTGATGTCAGTTTAAGGACACAGAGGTCATATCTTGGGTAAAACCAATGATGTAAAAGCCTTTGTGGTGCAGCTTGAATGATGTAGTTTAATCATACATTGATCTTGGCACTCCCTGGTGATGGCCTGATATTTAGTTAGATATATATGTAAGTACATACTTAAGTACAAAGAGTTTTGTATTGAGGTCAAAGCAGTATATTACAAGCATAAGTAGAATGTACATTTGAATATTCAAACAATTTCAATTCATTATAAGAAAAGAAAAAATTTAGACAGCTTGAAAAATGACACTGTAACCATGGGAAAGGATGCATTAGCCACTGTTGACAAAGAAGGTCTATAAGTTGATGCAAGAGACCTATGAGATATACCTTCACCAGATACTCCCTGTGCAGGGCTGCCATCACCCAAGAAGCATGTATTGTGTAGCAGTAAGCTGAACACTTTTCTCACCCAGTCACACCCCAGTTTTAGTGATTGGGGTTTTAGGAACATTACAACATAAATAAAGGACTTACTGCTTGTATTTACTAGAGTAGAGACACCTGGTTCTGGGCTAGAAACTTAAAGAAAATATCTAAATGAAGAGCTTTCATTAACACTATGTGATGGTGCAAGGACATGTTATCTGAGATTCAGTAGTCTTTAGACCCAATTCCCTGCAATAGACCTTGTACAGAGGTTATTGCTATTACTGTATTATGGATATTGTTATTATAGTACAGGTTGTACCTCTCTAGTCCGGGGATCTGACCGGTGCTGGACCATGGAAATTCACCCTTTTCCTGGATAGATAGTGGCTTGTGCTTATGCCTGGAAGCACTAGCACCACTTTCTTTGCGTCATGGTCTCTTTGAAGACATATTGAAGGGTTAAATGTCGTATAGTAGCTTCTCAAATTTCGCGAGTTTTTAATTCTTAACGTATTTTATTGGAACACAAAAAAATAAATAAATAAATAATTTTGACGGCGGAAACTTGAATTTCGACGGGTTTGAACGGCCCGCCAACGTGCAGACGACGTGCATAATCGTGTAAACAGCGTCATTTCTCTTATGTACAAAAGATTCATTATTGTTTATTACTGAATGTCTTTTTTATTGAATTAATGTTTATGTGTGCAAAATGAGCAATAGAATTCATTAATAATACGTAGAATATTAAAACACACGAGGAAATGACACAGCATTGTTTTCGTTGATTACAAAACCAGTGACTGACTGGTTCTACATATAAAACTGAAGAAAATAAGACCTTGGTTGTAGCTGTAGTAAAATTAATATGGTTGTTTTAAGTAATGTTATTTAATGTTAATAAATGGAACAATAGAAGTAGCTAACGATAATGGTAAAGAAAAAAGAGAGATCGCGTATGTAAGTGCGCATGCGCACACGTGAAAACATATCGTCATTACTTTACATAAGAATATGAAAGCAACACTTATTTACTGTTCATATATATTTTAATTAATGTTTCTGAATTTGTTTTTATTGAATTAATGTATGTGTGTGCAAAATTAACAATACAATTTATTAATAATACGTGGAATATTAGAGGAGACGAGACGGCTGCCGGCATTGTTTATGTTAAAGCTTACGAAACCAGTGACTGATTGGTTCTACATATAAAACTGAAGAAAATAAGACCCTGATTTTAGCTGTAGTAAAATTAATGTAAGAAAATAATATGGTTGTTTGAAGTACCTGTAATGTTATTTAATGTTAATAAATGGAACAATATAAGTAGCTAACCATTAATGGTGAAAAAAAATGTGAGACTGCGCGTATGTAAGTGCGCACATGTGAAAACATATCGTTATTACTCTACATAAGAATCTGAAAGCAACACTTATTTACTGCTCATATATATTGAAGGGTTAAATGTTGTACTCTGTATAGGCAAGCAGAGAGAGAGAGAGAGGCCGAACTGCCGGATGTAAACAAACCTTAATTTCCCGTGGCTGTTTTTTTTTTTTAAGGGGATTAGCCCACCCAGGCATAGGTCACTGACCCACATTGGGGCCTGAGGGACAAAAATTTAATACTCCTGTAATAATAATTCAGATATAAAAAAAAAAGCTGCCTATCTACCTATTGGACAAAATAAAATCGTTCAGGACCACGGGAGTTTCCAGACCACAGAATGCCGGACTACAGAGGTACAACCTGTACTGCATTGATAATTACTTATCAGTTTCCATTAACTGTAACATTTGCAATTATTGAAAATGTTTACATATTATTATGTATCTTTTATCTTTATTCCTCTTCCACTTTAATTTTGGGATGATCGTGAGGTACAGAAATTTCGAATGGAAATAGTAAGGGAAAGTGGTGCAACACAGGTATATATAGAAAGCAACAGAAAAGTGCTAAGACAACAACTATAAATTCTCCAGACACTTTTCTTATTCAGTAAACATTTTCATCTGGGAAAGCCACTAAGAATGTGTTGGTGATATAAGTTGACAGTTTTGTTATTATTCTTGTCGGTATTAACTGTATGGCTGTATGTTTTCCAGGAGCACCATATCCGAGAAAAGTTTGTGAAGGCACTGGAGGCAGAGTTTCCTGATTCTGGTCTAGTGTTCTCGATAGGTAAGTTGATTTGGTAGTGGCTGTCATGTATCATGGTGGAAATTGGGTTGTATGAATGTAAAAAAAAAAATGGTTGAGTTAAAGGCATTGTTGTAGATTGTTCACCGTACTGAACACTAGAGTGCAGGTTACAAATTATTTTGTCTATACTTTGGTACACTGTTGTATGCCTCTATACTTTCTCAAAGAAGGGTGAAATATACATTACACTATTCCCAAATTGTTAGTCATTAACCATCACCATACACTGCATAATCACACATCAATTCAGCAATACCATTTACAACTCCCCCCCATTTTTTTGCCTATGGTCTTGGGTATTGCAAAGTGGAAGTGATTATGAGTTAGTTATTAGAGGTGTTCCTTCAGAATAATGTATTGGAAATGTTTTTTGTAGTACAGACGGTAGTAGTAGTAGTAGTAGGGAGTGAAGAGCCATATTTCAGAAACTAATGAATGTATTTTGGTATTTTTGGGGGCTTTTCGAGGATGAAGGTAATGTGTAACCAAAGTGTAAATGTGGAGATCAGTGGCTTGAGTTTGGTGTTTTTTGGCAGATTATTAATTTTTTCATAATCATTGTGGCAACCTCAGAGAACTATTGAGTCAGTGGCTGTATTAGAACACAAAACACTATTTAAAAGATGGATGCAGCATAACAAACATAGTGTCAAGTGGTTTTTGTGAAAGACATGCTGTCACTAAGTGCTGCTGGGCTGTATGAAGTCATATGGATAATCAGATGGATAGCTTAGAACTTTGTTGTGTTATGTTACTTTTGAGTTGCAGCAGAAAAACTTGCAAAGGATGATAAAGAAATTATATCCACATGATGTATGATTTATAATGAATTTTGTCAACACTTATACAGGATGGGCTCAAAAGATGCTCAGTGATATGATAAGAACTAATTTTATTTTACCAGGTGGCCAAATTAGCTTCGATGTATTCCCCAAAGGCTGGGATAAGACTTACTGTTTACGCTTCGTAGAAAAGGACTTCAAGGTAAGCTGATCTGAGGAACTAATTATTTGTTGTTAGAATATATAAAAGTAGTTGAGCAGCATTAGCCTTTCTTTGTGATATACTGTACTGTTGAAATGTCTGTAGATGTGGTTTGCATATTTAACAAAGTACAGGTAACCATACAATAAGTCTAATGATTTCTGGTAAACTTGCAACATCTTTGAAGTTGTTGCAAGGAAAATTTTGAACAATTGATCACACAAATGCAGGTAACTTAATCTAGACAACTCAGTGGTCTTGTGACAAATATGGATCACTGTAATTTATGGCAATGTTTGAGAGTTGACCCTCTATATATATATATATATATATACGTTATTGAAAGTTTAGATTATTATTCTGCTTTGGTGTTGATTGATGAAAGAGGTATTGCAGTATAGAGATTAAACTCATAGCCTATGTATTAATATATTTACCCTGGCACCAAGAGGGACATGAAAAACAATACTGCACGGCTGTGTTGGCTCCATGACCTCAAACATCTGCTTAAGTGTCACAAACATTTAATATTGTGTAGTTTTAGACAAAACTTATTCATTTCTTCATCCTTCATTCATTGAGTTTTGTCATTTCAAATTCGTGTGCTAATTCAAGTTTTATTTTACCACAGACTATTCACTTCTTTGGGGACAAAACCAACAAAGGTGGAAATGACCACGAGATTTATAGTGATTCTCGCACTATTGGCCACACGGTTACCTCTCCCGATGACACCAAAGCACAACTCGGAGAACTTTTGGGACTTTAATATAAATGTGTCATAGTTCTGAAGCTCTAGCTCATGTTACACACCTCAGTGCTGTGAATACAAGGTTGTATAATTTAAGTGATAGATGAAAACAAACCTAAATATTATTGACAATCTTTATGTTAAGCTGAGTTTTCATTATGAACTGACTACCAGCCAAAATAATTGAGTTGAGTGGTGCCTTGGCTGTATCATATTGTTCTTGAATCTACCATTTATTTAATTATAAGAAATTATAACTCGACCTTTGTTAATATCTCAACATATCTGTACTCAATTTGTCCCTCACAAGTTGCTCTACTTAGTTTCATTTGTTTAATGATTTACATTATGCAAATTGCAGAGCCATTGACCCTCAGCGTCTTGAAATCCTCTTTAGGTCTTCTACCTTACATAGAGCAGATCCATGATGAAGAATATTTTAATTTATTTTATATATTAGTGGGATCAAATGTTATTATTTTCTGTAGAAAGTACTGTACCTGTGTTGTTTTTTGTTGTCACTAGATTTTGAAAACTAACCTAATGACAGTTCACCATTTAATTATTTGTATGTTTGTCAACCAAAAAGTCTATTTATATTTTAACCACACTGTTTGTTGCACCCAAAGTAAGATTAGTTTAATTTATTCTCTGTAGTCTTATATAAAGGATAAAATAAAGACTATAACTGGCTATCATATTACTTTTTAGGAGTTGGCAGCTGAATAACCTTTATAATTCTCAAGCTGAACCTTTTAATTTTCTGGTGATTTGAAAAGATATTTTGAGGTTTACAGTCATTGTGTCTGTTATTGAAAAGTGTTCAAGCTGGTACTTGCCCTCAAGTAAAAGAAGGTCTATTTACTGGTACAATAAGGCATTAACCAGTAACCCCTTTATATGGCTCTCTAGTTACTGTAAGATTAATATGGCATATACAGTACTGTACAGAGATAACATGTACAGGTTGTACCGCTCTAGTCCGGCAACCTCAGGACCTGACCGGTGCCGGACCATGGAAATTGCCGGACCATGAAAATTCACCCTTTTCCTGGATAGATAGTGACTTGTGCTTATGCCTGGAAGCACTAGCACCACTTTCTCTGCGTCATGGTCTCTTTGAAGACATATTGAAGGGTTAAATGTCGTATAGTAGCTTCTCAAATTTCGCGAGTTTTTAATTCTTAACGTATTTTATTGGAACACACAAAAAAATAAATAAATAAAAATTTTGACGGCGGAAACTTGAATTTCGACGGGTTTGAACGGCCCGCCAACGTGCATAATCGTGTAAACAGCGTCATTTCTCTTATGTACAAAAGATTCATTATTGTTTATTACTGAATGTCTTTTTTATTGAATTAATGTTTATGTGTGCAAAATGAGCAATACAATTCATTAATAATACGTAGAAAATTAAAACACACGAGGAAATGACACAGCATTGTTTTCGTTGATTACAAAACCAGCGACTGACTGGTTCTACATATAAAACTGAAGAAAATAAGACCTTGGTTGTAGCTGTAGTAAAATTAATATGGTTGTTTTAAGTAATGTTATTTAATGTTAATAAATGGAACAATAGAAGTAGCTAACGATAATGGTAAAGAAAAAGAGAGATCGCATATGTAAGTGCGCATGCGCACACGTGAAAACATATCGTCATTACTTTACATAAGAATATGAAAGCAACACTTATTTACTGTTCATATATATTTTAATTAATGTTTCTGAATTTGTTTTTATTGAATTAATGTACGTGTGTGCAAAATTAACAATACAATTTATTAATAATACGTGGAATATTAGAGGAGACGAGACGGCTGCCGGCATTGTTTATGTTAAAGCTTACGAAACCAGTGACTGATTGGTTCTACATATAAAACTGAAGAAAATAAGACCCTGAGTTTAGCTGTAGTAAAATTAATGTAAAAAATGAATATGGTTGCTTGAAGTACCTGTAATGTTATTTAATGTTAATAAATGGAACAATATAAGTAGCTAACCATTAATGGTAAAAAAAAAAAAGTGAGACTGCTCGTATGTAAGTGCGCACATGTGAAAACATATCGTCATTACTCTACATAAGAATATGAAAGCAACACTTATTTACTGCTCATATATATTGAAGGGTTAAATGTTGTACTCTGTATAGACAAGCAGAGAGAGAGAGAGAGCAGCCGAACTGCCGGATGTAAACAAACCTTAATTTCCCGCGGCTTTGTTTTTTTTTTTTAAGGGGATTAGCCCACCCGGGCATAGGTCACTGACCCACATTGGGGCCTGAGGGGCAAAAATTTAATACTCCTGTAATAATAATAATAATTCAGATAAAAAAAAAAAAAGCTGCCTATCTACCTATTGGACAAACTAAAATCGTTCCGGACCACAGAATGCCAGACTAGAGAGGTACAACCTGTATTATGGTACCTTCATGCCTATGGATGATGAAATTGACTAGACTTCCTGTCCACTGTGTTCCTTTACTTTAAGATGCAGACCTTTTATTAGCATTAACTTGTGGAACACTGAAGAAACACACACATGTACACCCATTCATAAGAATTTTAAATTATTTATATTTGATAGCTAAATATATGCTGTTGTTTTTTGTGAGGATATTTTGTTTTGTAGTTTGTAATAAATATTGTTGAATTGCTGGAGCATTGTTTAATACCACATTACTGATGTGTGGTTTGAGTTTCTAATTTGTATATGAAGCTGCATCCATTTTCCACAAAAAAATTAATCCTTTGGTTTGTTGAGGATTATGAACAAGTGTGTGTGGAGTTTTTCTGTTTGTTGCTTGAGACCTTCCCTGTTGTATTTTGCACTGGTCTTACACCACTCACCCACCACCCTATTTTTTTTTAAACCAGTCTTGCATACCTCATGATCCATCCCACAAAAAATATGGGGGTATAGGTAATAAAGTTGGGATTTAAAAAAAAAATCATTAGCTGACTTTAAAGACTCAGAAGTTTAGGACATGAGTCAGTTAGTGAGGACAGTAAATGTTGGTGTACAGTATATGAGGAGCTCCAGGTGAGAAGTAGACAAGTGACAAAGGTTAAAAATAACAGAAAAGGCAGCTAAAGTTTTGAGGAAAGTTGAAAATTATAATGGTATGAGTTGAGTTGCCCAGCTTCACCTGGGTGGAAGGACAAGATATAGTATACAACTATTCCCTATGCCATCTGCACCTCCCTACCAAATTGCAGCTCTAACTGAACTAGAGTGGCGTAGGTGGCCAACAGACCATACCAGAACAGACTAGTTGACTGCAGGTAGGGCTGTTGTTTGTTCGGTGCAGTCACGCAAAGTTGAGTACTACAGAAGTCGGAGTAGCCTCTTGTGGTAGTCATCAGAAATTTTTTTATGCAATTATAAATGGGCTGTTGGGCCAGAGGTCTGGAACTACTATGTTTTCTTCCACTTCAGATGCTCAGCTTGCTTCAGATCTTTCCTCGTTTCTTAAATGTGATGTATATAAGAAATGACATTGATGTTTCTTTTATTGAGGAATTTCCAGTTGAATTTCAGCGGAGTTATGCCATAGACCTCATTCTTTCATCGTTTTGTCCTGTAGGGGTAAACAACATTCTGCGCTATATCAAGGACTTGAATAATTTTTTCTTGTCGTCTTGAGCCTATAAATGAATCTTAAGGTATTATTTGCTTATGAACATGCTGCAGACTTTATTTGTAGAATCATAAAAAACAAAATTGCAAAGGGCAATTTTGTGCGATCTGAGAAACGGGCTTCATTGCGTCCAATTTTTAAGAAACCTGGTCTTGATACTGAAAATACGTATGTCAATTTATTATCCGGTCTCCAATCTCTCATTCATATCAATGATGGTGTGTTATGCTGGATCACTTACTTCCTCAGTTAAGAGAGAAGTGGAGTGATCCCTCAGGTCTAGTCAGCCTATAGGAAGCATCATTCAACTGAAATTGCCTTTGTAAAATTTATAACGATTTGGTAATACTATAAACACTTGTACAGGACAGTCCTCCCTTCTGGTCTTGCTGAATCTCTCTGCAGCTTTTAACACAGTGGATCATTGTCTGTTGCTTCGAGATCTTTGGTCATTTGGTGTCTGTGATGATGCACTCTCACTGCTTGAGTCTTATTTGTCAGAGTAATCTCAATGTATGATGGTTGGTGGAACTATTTCAGACCTGGTCCCTTTGCAGCTTGGAGTCCCACAGGGATCAGCTTTGGGATCACTTCTGTTTACAGTCTATACCAGTAGTCTTGTATCTCTGCTGGTTGCTCATGGTGTTGCCTACCATTTCTATGCCAATGGTACACAGCTTTAGGTGAAAATAATAAATGTTGAGGGTAAAGGGGATAATGAAATCCTTGATGTCTGATAATAAGATTTGGATGGCTAGGAGAAAGCTTAAGCTGAATGACGGTAAATCAAAGATTATCGTCATCCACGGAAATGGGAGGGGAGACGGCACAGATGATTTTGGTTCTTTAAACATTGGAGAAGTATAACTCAGTCCTGTTGATTCTGTTCATAATCTTGGAGTGTACTTTGACTCAAAACTGAATTTTAAAGAGAATATGGATTTAGTGGTTAAGAGTTGCAACTTTCGTATTCAAAATTCATATGTTATTAAACAGTTTTTGGACAGACATTGTCTTGTGACACTATTACATTCACTTATTTTGTCTTGGATTCAGTATTGTAACTCTATGGGTCTGCCTCCCTAATTATCTTCTGAAGAAAGTTCAAACAGAGTTACTAGGCTTATTTTTGTTTTCCCACTACCTCATTCTTGATTGAATTGTATTGTCTTCCAATTAAAGCTAGGAAAGAGTTAAAACTCTGTCTAATGACTTTTAAGACACTAATGTTTGGTGACCTAAGTATTTGGCCAACCTACTAGACCCTTTCCACACTAACCTGGCCTATAAGTAACGCCCCTCGTCTATGGTTCCCTTGAGCGTTTTACCTCCGCTGGACTGCGTATAAGCCCATGTTTATATCGACCTTTTATGATACATATTTAAACTTTTCTAACGTCCTCTCTGAAGTGCTAATGCCTTGAAATTATTTGCATTTTGAGAGTCCAGATATTTGACATTATTTTAGATAATAACAGATCTGCTTGTGAGCACATTTAGTTTGAATTTTCTATGAACCAATCAGCTATCGGACCAGGTGAGCGTGGAAATAACAGTACTGTACTATAATTCCACTGACTATATATTCTGAAATGATTTTGCATAGTAGTGGTGATCCTTCATGCCTTGAGCAGTATGGTTGTTCTTTTGCTGCCAGATCCTTTTCCTATACAGCACCCAGGAAATATGTCGACGACTCCACCATTGGGATCAGCGTCAACAATTCTGCTCCCAACTATACCGCCCTTCAGGATTTATTGAACAGTCTCCAAAACTGGGCCACCAACAACCATGTCACCATCAACCATACCAAGACCATGGTTATGCACATCAACCTCTCCTCCGACATTGTCCCACCTCCTTCCATTACTCTAGATCCGAACACACTCCAGGTTGTAGATTCCACGAAGCTCCTCGGCGTCACCATAGACAACAAACTAAATTGGAAACCACACGTCAGTGAAGTTGTCAAATCCTCCAGTTTTCGTCTCCACCTCCTCCGCCGACTCAAGTCCCTCGGAGTTCCTGCACACGAGCTCCTCAGTGTTTACACAACATTCATACTTCCCAAGCTCACCTATGCCTCCCCCACCTGGTCTTCCTCCCTAAATGCCACACAACAGAAACACCTAGAAAAAGTGCAAAAGAGGGCATGCAAGATTATTCTCTCCCCTTCCTACTCCACATATCAAGAAGCGCTCAACACACTGACCCTTTCGACTATTACTGACCATCACCACGACCTCATCTGCAAATTTGGTAAGAAGCTTCTACACCATCCTCGACACCGGCTACTACTACCACCTGAGATCCCTAGTCCGAGAATTGCTGTTCGACACCACAACCGCATCCAGCCCATACGTGCACGAACTGATCGCTAAAAGAACAGCCCAGTCCCAACCATTGTAAAAATTATCAATAACTTGTAATAAACCAGTGTATTCACTCCCAGTAAACACTACTCCTTGCACTGTCACTATGTTGAAATGAACTGTAGTTTGAGCTTTTCACCATCTAGTTATTATATGTCTTATTTGTGTCACTTATGTTACTTGTATATTATTTGTAATTCGAAACCCATTCCCCAAATATGTAACTGTATATTTTCAGCCTTCTGGCTGCCAAGCTCTTTCAATAAACCGTTAATTATTATTATTATTATTATTATTATTATTATTATTATTATTATTATTATGAAGCAGCCGACTTCTGTGGAGGTCTTTAATATACAACTAGACCTTTCTTTTTTTGAACAGGGTACAATGATGGAGAATTACAGGGTTTAGGAAGTATTAAAACTTAAGGGTACAGTACAGTACAGTGTACAGTACTGTATGTGAATGATATTAGTCGAACTGTCATTTTTTTTTATCTTTTTTGTAGTGCAATATTTTTTATTTCTTTACAAGTCTTTGATGTTTTAGTGTTTTGAGCACTAGTGAATTCTTTAGAAGAACTGGCACTTTTGAGAAAAAAGACCAGTTATTATTATTATTATTATTATTATTATTATTATTATTGCTGTATTATGGTGGAGACAGGAGATAATGTCTGAACGTTCACTAGGCCATGTGCACCTCCTTACTAAGTTTCAACACTTAATCTTCAAAACTGTGAAAGTGAATATTTCAGACCATGTCATTGCCTGTCTTATTCAGGATTGGTGCCACTAGCTGCCTCTTACAGGTCAGGGTAAATGCCAGTGGCTACCTCCTGTAGGCCAGGAGGAGTGCCAGTGGCTACCTCCTGTAGGCCAGGAGGAGTGCCTTTGGCTACCCCCTGTAGGCCAGGAAGAGTGCCATTGGCTACCTCATGTAGACCAGGAGGAGTGCCATTGGCTACCTCATGTAGACCAGGAGGAGTGCCATTGGCTACCTCTTGTAGGCCAGGAGTGCCAGTGGCTACCGCTTGTAGGCCAGGAGTAGTGCCATTGGCTACCTCATGTAGACCAGGAGGAGTGCCAGTGGCTACCTCCTGTAGGATAGGAGTGCCAGTGGCTACCTCCTGTAGGATAGGAGGAGTGCCACTGGCTACCTCCTGTAGGATAGGAGGAGTGCCACTGGCTACCTCCTGTAGGATAGGAGGAGTGCCACTGGCTACCTCCTGTAGGATAGGAGGAGTGCCACTGGCTACCTCCTGTAGGATCGGAGGAGTGCCACTGGCTACCTCCTGTAGGATAGGAGGAGTGCCACTGGCTACCTCCTGTAGGATAGGAGGAGTGCCACTGGCTACCTCCTGTAGGATAGGAGGAGTGCCACTGGCTACCTCCTATTGACAAGGAAGAGTGCCACTGGCTACCTCCTGTAGGACAGGAAGAGTGCCACTGGCTACCTCCTGTAGGGCAGGAAGAGTGCCACTGGCTACTCCTATTGACAAGGAAGAGTGCCACTGGCTACCTCCTGTAGGACAGGAAGAGTGCCACTGGCTACCTCCTGTAGGACAGGAAGAGTGCCACTGGCTACCTCCTGTAGGGCAGGAAGAGTGCCACTGGCTACCTCCTGTAGGACAGGAAGAGTGCCACTGGCTACCTCCTGTAGGACAGGAAGAGTGCCACTGGCTACCTCCTGTAGGATAGGAGGAGTGCCACTGGCTACCTCCAGTAGGATAGGAGTGGTGCCACTGGCTACCTCCTGTAGGATAGGAGGAGTGCCACTGGCTACCTACCTCTGTAGGATAGGAGAGTGCACTGGCTACCTCCCCTGTAGGATAGGAGTGGTGCCACTGGCTCCTGTAGGATAGGAGTGGTGCCACTGGCTACCTCCTCCCTGTAGGACAGGAGGAGTGCCACTTGCTACCTCTCCTGTATGATAGAGTGCCACTGGCTACCTCCCCAGGATAGAGTGGTGCCACTGGCTACCTCCTGTAGGATAGAGTGGTGCCACTGGCTACCTCCTGTAGGATAGGAGGAGTGCCACTGGCTACCTCAGGATAGGAGTGCCACCATACTCTCCCAGATAGGAGGAGTGCCACTGGTCACCTCCTGTAGGATAGGAGGAGTGCCACTGGCTACCTCTCTGTAGGATAGGAGGAGGCCACTGGCTACCTCCTGTAGGGGATAGGAGTGCCACTGGCTACCTTGTAGGGGACAGAGGAGTGCCACTGGCTACTCTCCTGTAGGGATGGGGGAGTGCCACTGGCTACCTGTGATAGAGGAGTGCCACTGGCTACCTCTCTGTGACAGGAAGAGTGCCACTGGCTACCTCCTGTAGGATAGGAGGAGTGCCATTGGCTACCTCCTATTGACAAGGAAGAGTGCCACTGGCTACCTCCTGTAGGACAGGAAGAGTGCCACTGGCTACCTCCTATTGACAAGGAAGAGTGCCACTGGCTACCTCCTGTAGGACAGGAAGAGTGCCACTGGCTACCTCCTGTAGGACAGGAAGAGTGCCACTGGCTACCTCCTGTAGGATAGGAGGAGTGCCACTGGCTACCTCCTGTAGGACAGGAAGAGTGCCACTGGCTACCTCCTGTAGGACAGGAAGAGTGCCACTGGCTACCTCCTATTGACAGGAAGAGTGCCACTGGCTACCTCCTGTAGGACAGGAAGAGTGCCACTGGCTACTCCTGTAGGATAGGAGGAGTGCCACTGGCTACCTCCTGTAGGACAGGAGGAGTGCCACTGGCTACCTCCTATTGACAAGGAAGAGTGCCACTGGCTACCTCCTGTAGGACAGGAAGAGTGCCACTGGCTACCTCCTGTAGGATAGGAGGAGTGCCACTGGCTACCTCCTGTAGGACAGGAGGAGTGCCACTGGCTACCTCCTGTAGGACAGGAGGAGTGCCACTGGCTACCTCCTGTAGGATAGGAGGAGTGCCACTGGCTACCTCCTGTAGGACAGGAAGAGTGCCACTGGCTACCTCCTGTAGGATAGGAGGAGTGCCACTGGCTACCTCCTGTAGGATAGGAGGAGTGCCACTGGCTACCTCCTGTAGGATAGGAGTGCCACTGGCTACCTCCTATTGACAAGGAAGAGTGCCACTGGCTACCTCCTGTAGGACAGGAAGAGTGCCACTGGCTACCTCCTGTAGGGCAGGAAGAGTGCCACTGGCTACCTCCTGTAGGACAGGAAGAGTGCCACTGGCTACCTCCTGTAGGCCAGGAAGAGTGCCACTGGCTACCTCCTGTAGGCCAGGAGTGTCAATGGATAGATGTTCTTCACGTCTTACATGAAGGCTGAGGTGGTGTCTGGGAGTCATGGAAGAGACTGGGTGTGATCCTCGACATGAACACTGAGGGGGCCACCAAGGACAATACCTGGGCCCACCCCTTTACCTGTATCAACCCACGCCCCCACGTCCCCAAGCCGCCCACGCCTTCTACGTCTCTCGTGCCCCTATGTCTCCTTTTTTTATTTTTTCTCTTTCTCAAGGACACCATTCTCCTAAGATACACAAGAGTCGTATATGTTTAAATAATTAGATTTGGGACAAGACGAGTGGCACAAACAAACGACATTTATGTGGCTATAGGAGTGTGGTGGCAGAGGAAGCATAAGCGGACGTTGGGAATTTTACTCCTGTCGTGTGTTTCAACCTTACGGTCTTGTTATTGAGTCATTCACTACCACACTCCCATCTGTACACGGGAGTTATAATTATATTGTCGTTATTAATGTTATTACCAATTTTTTTTACGGTATTTTGATGTAAGTTTAACATTTCTTATTTTATTTTGTCTTGTGAGAATTACTGTATTAGAATGTTTATTGTAGTTGTTGTTGTTATTATTAGTACAGTATTATAAGTAATGGTTAGTAGTGGTAGTAGTAGTAGTAGTAGTAGTAGTAGTAGTAGTAGTAGTAGTAGTAGTAGTTAGGAGTAGTGATTAGCAAGAGTAGCATTAATAGTAGCATTAATATTAGTAGTCATTATTAATAGTACAGGTAGTAGTAGATTAGGTTAGGATGGTTATTCTTCAGGTGATCCGTAAAAGTAAATGTTGTTGCTTTACACGTTGTTTTGGACTATCATATTAATAGTAGTAGTAGTAGTTTTTGTGGTAGAAATAATAGTAACGAAAACAAGTCAACAAAAACTACGCATTTATTTTAGATATTTCCAGGTTGTAAGCGTGTACAGTATGTGAAGGAATTACTGGCTCCATTTATTTTGCGACATTTGATGAATTGGGTTTTTTTTTTCCATGATATGGAGGATCTCTCTCTCTCTCTCACGAGGATGCCTGTCTACTTGTAAAATGCACAGGCTCCTGAGTGTGTGTGTGTGTGTGTGTGTTAGATAGATAATCATTCAGTAAAATTGCCATATACGCTTAAACGTATTTAACATAAAAGTCAACATGTATATAGACAATGCAGGTATACAATGTACCTGAACGGTGCCGGTATACAATGTACCTGAACGGTGCAGGTATACAGTGGTAAACAGGAAGACAATTAGACCAAGGATAACTACCATAATTAAATACTTATTGCTTAACCTTGGGTACTAAATAATAACAAATGTACTGTATACAGATAAATGCCAAAGTTTGTGGTTTAATATAACAAGCATTAATGGATCACTTCAACTATACTATGTTCTGTGGATAGTAATACATACAATCGATATATTCGCTGTTTGTATGTAGAGTATGTTATGTATACTGTAAGTACTGTAATGTGTATTTGCCTTTCGTCAGTGTATGCACTTGTTCGTGTGCCTTTGTCTTAGGTCAAGTGTATTTATAACCGTAAGCAAAAAAATCACTTAGCAACTGGCACATTTATGAATTCTCAAGATTTTAATAGCGCTGATGTCAATACGTCATTCCTTGTTCGCCCAATCAGCACCCTGCGGTGAACACGTCACCAACCCGCCCGACCACTAAGCCATCGAGCAGGTAACACGTCATATACTCATCCAGCGAATCAGCATTAAGCTGTAAATATGACATTCGCCTAACCAACCAATAAACGTCAAGCAGCAGTAGGCGGGAGTGTTGGCGGGATCTGAATACGGAGTGTGGATGAAAACTGGGGTTGGTGTGTTTGTAGTTAAATGTGTTTGTTTTGCATGTTCTTCCCTCGCTCTTTGTCGTACAAAAAGTTGGCAGTTTGCTAGAGAGGATGAGACATTCTCTTTTTATACAAACGCACTGTGTATACACCTTTGGCGGTAGTCAGATTTTGGAGTTCTTAAACATCGAAATGATCTTGGCAAATCAAAACAACGTTACTGAAGGAAAGGTAATAATAGGTATAGACGAGAAATGTGACCTTGATCTCGGGTTATCAAAACAAACTGATCTAGGGAGGTAATAATAGGCTGAATTAATAAAAAAGTAAATACCCCTGTATATATTGAGGAATAGTATTCATAGCGTCAAAAACAAAACATGATGTATATACAGGCACAGGCTTCAGGGTCTGATGGAATCCCAGCCGAGGTGTATAAAGCAGGAGGACCTCTGCTTACCAACCGTCACCACTCTCTCCTGGAGAATATATGGGAAAAGGAGGAAATCCTCCAAGCTCTTAACGACGCCTCCAGCGTCAATATTTATAAGAACAAGGGGTACCGGTCAGACTGTAGCAACTACCGTGGGATCTCGCTTCTGTCCGTAGCTGGCAAAATTATCACCAGAGTCCCCCTAAACAGACTTCTTCCTGAGGCGGAAAACTTCCTCCCATAATCTCAGTGTGGCTTTAGACGATTACGTGGCACCACTGACATGATCTTTGCTGCCTGCCAGATACAGGAAAAGTGCAGAGAACAGCATCTTGACCTGTACATGGCTTTCATCGACCTAACCAAGGCCTTCAACTCGGTTAACAGGGAAGACCTCTGGTGGACCCTCAACTATTTTGGCTGCCCACCAAAATTCATCGCCATTGTGAGGCAACTCCATGATGGCATGAACGGCAGTGTCCTGCACAACGGCACCCAGTCTGAGTTCCCCATCCAAACGGGAGTTAAAAAAGGGTGTGTACTGGTACCAACTCTCTTTTCCATCTTCTTGGCTGCATTCCTTACTCGTGCCAGCGCAAATTTAGCTGAGAGGGTGGACATCGAGTACCGGATGAAGGGTCTTTTCAACATAAGACGACTCCAGGCAGGAACAAAGGTGTCGGCAGCTTCCATTGCTGAACTTCAGTATGCAGACGACCTAACCTTGTCCCTCACACTGAACACGACCTACAGGAGATCCTGAACACCTACGCAGATGCGTATGCACACTTCGGCCTTGAGGTGAATGTACACAAGACTCAGATTCTCCTTCAACCTGCCCCTGGTTCAGCCACACCTCCACCATCCCTCTAGCTTAATGGTAGAGTACTACCCTTTCTAATGTTACCCACTTTCGGTATCTCGGCTCCCACCTGTCCACCACCCAAACATCGATGAAGAGATTCAACATCGGTTCAGATGTGCATCTCAAGCCTTTGGCAGACTCCGAAACGGTGTCTTCAGCTGTAGGGAGTTGAAATTATCTACAAAGTTACACGTATATCGAGCAGTGGTCCTCCCCACCCTGCTATATGGCAGCGAGACATGGGTTACATACAGGAGGCACATCAAGGCACTTGAAAACTTTCACCAACGTAGTCTACGTTCCATCCTCCGAGTTTGCTGGGAAGACAAGAAAACAAATGCCAGCATTCTTGGTGACCCCAACTGTAGGAGCATCGAGGCTACTATTATTCATGAACAACTACGCTGGACTGGCCATGTTACCCGCTTGGACGACAGTAGACTGCCAAAGCAACTACAGCACAGCCACTTAACGAATAGTAAACGTAATGCTGGCGGGCAAGTGAAGAGGTATAAGGATAGTCTTAAGACAAACCTGAAAAAGTGCAAGATAGGCCCCCTTTAACTGGGAGACGATTACTACACACCGTAACGCTTGGAGGAGCACCACACAAGAAGGTGTCAATACTTCCGAGTTAGTCCGACTGCATAACGAGGCAGACGCTCCAACGCCGGAATGATGCTACCGCCGCCCCTCCCGCACGAGATGCAGCCCCCCTCACGTACAACTTCTGTGGTCGACCCTGCCAGTCCCGTATCGGCCTCTTTAGTCACCTCAAAACTCACCAATGAAGGTGTCATCCTTAATAACTCGATTTCGATTGACAGCAAAGTAGTAGTAGTAGTAGTAGTAGTAGTAGTAGTAGTAGTAGTAGTAGTAGTAGTAGTAGTAGTAGTAGTAGTAGTAGTGTGTGTGTGTGTGCCCAGCAGTAATTGGGAACCTGGATGTTTATCAATTTGTGGGTAGTGTTCCGGGGTAATGGTTAGTAAGGGCAGTTGATTTGTCCGGTCTTCTCGGATTATTTCTTGACACTGGGTCATGCAGCTCGTTAACTCAGGGTGTGGTTGTTGTGTTGGCGACAGCTTCTACACCTATACAAATTCACGCCTAGGTGGCTCTTGGGCCGGTCCTCCTCGTTACACGAGGGGCAGCCATTATTATTATACATGTGTGAGTGAGTGGTGTGTATTTATAAGTTTGGTGCGTGTGTGTAGGAGAGAGATGGGTGTACACGACAAGTGGGTGTGGTAGGGTGGGTGTACACACAAGTGGGTGTGGTGGGATAGGTGTACACGACAAGTGGGTGTGGTGGGATAGGTGTACACGCAAGTGAGTGCGGTGGGATAGGTGTACACGTAAGTGAGTGTGGTGGGATGGGTGTACACGCAAGTGAGAGTGGTGGGATGGGTGTACACGACAAGTGGGTGTGGTGGGATGGGTGTACACGACAACGGTGGGTGTGGTGGGGTGGGTGTGCACAAGTGGGTGTGGTGGGATGGGTGTACACAAGTGGGTGTGGTGGGATGGGTGTACACACAGGTGGGTGTGGTGGGGTGGGTGTACACGCAACAAGTGGGTGTGGTATGTGGTGTACACACAAGTGGGTGTGGTGGGGTGGGTGTACGCAAGTGGGTGTGGTAGGGTGGGTGTACACAAGTGGGTGTGTGGGTGGGTGTACACACAGTGGTGTGTGGGGTGGGTATACACGCAAGTGGGTGTGGTAGGTGGGTGTACACACAAGTGGGTGTGTGGGGTGGGTATACACGCAAGTGGGTGTGTGTGGGTGTACACACAAGTGGGTGTGTGGGGTGGGTGTACACACAAGTGGGTGTGGTGGGGTGGTGTGCACACAAGTGGGTGTGTGTGGGGTGGGTGTACACACAGAGTGGGTGTGTGGGGTGGGTGTACACAGCACACACAAGTGGGTGGGGTGGGCGTACACACAGTGGGTGTGGTGGGGTGGGTGTATACACAAGTGGGTGTGGTGGGGTGGGTGTACACGCAACAAGTGGGTGTGGTATGTGGTGTACACATCAAGTGAGCGTGTGGGGTGGGGTGGGTGTACACAAGTGGGTGTGTAGGTGGGTGTACACGCAAGTGGGTGTGGTAGGGTGGGTGTACACACAGAGTGGGTGTGGGGTGGTGTACACACAAGTGGGTGTGGTGGGGTGGGTGTACACCAGAGTGGGTGTGTGGTAGGGTGGGTGTACACACAGGTGGGTGTGGTGGGGTGGGTGTACACGCAACAAGTGGGTGTGGTATGTGGTGTACACATCAAGTGAGTGTAGTGGGGTGGGGTGAGTGTACACACAAGTGGGTGTGGTAGGGTGGGTGTACACACAAGTGGGTGTGGCAGTGGGATTTGGGTTGTATTTGCAAAGCGCCCATGTTGAAGTTGTGGGCGGAGCCTAGATTGTGAGTGGGCGTTGGGTGGGTGGGAGTTACACGTGGTGGGGTGGCTTCATGACATCATCCCCGCCTAGGCTGGCAGGGTGGTGGTGGTGGTGCAGGTAGGGAAAGGTCAAAGGGTGATGATGGAATGCTGGAGCGATTCTTGTAACTCACCCACCACTACCACCATTTCACTACCACCACCATCACACTACCACCACCATCACACTATCACCATCAACAATCACCACCACAAAACCCCCAATGAATTGACTTTGACAATGCCTCACACCTCCTCTAGTCTCACCACAACCAACAGACACAACAGAAAAACGACGTTGTTGTTGTTGAGTTTTTGTTGCTAGCGTCCGTTCCTGCCCTGTAATTGGTTATTATGGCATGCGACGTCACGTAATCATCGCCCTGCCATTGGTTACGAACATATGAATTACGTCATTTCGTGGCCCTACCATTGGCTGCGAGCATCCGTGACGTATTAGTATTCTTGGTCTGTCGTTGGCTGCAGGGTCAGACGGTGACGTCATATCCGTGCATCAACATTGGGTGCGTCTCAGTGATGATGTCATTCAACCCCTCCATTGGTCCTGCACGCATAATGACGTCATATTTTTGTTCTATTATTGGCTACTTGCATCATGACGTTGCCGGGTTGATATCTGTTCATGCCCAAGCATTAAAAACTAGTAAAAAAGAGATAATAGAGCAACCTTACTAGCCAAATTTATGAGGTTGTTTATAATATCATTAAAAGTTACATTTTTTGAAATATAAATAAAATATCTGCGAAATGAATATAGTGTTATCAATCCCTGCTGTGCTGTACGTGACCTTGTATCAGCAATGATGATTAGAAAAATAATAATTGCAGCCACAATATGTCTGATTTACCTTCAGTGTTAGAACATATTTTGCAAACATTAATAAACGTATTATTAAGCACTCTAGACGAATACATTTTAAAATGTATAATATACATGCATCAAATTCATCCTGTGAGCCTGCTGGACTCCCAAACATTCTGGCGATAATTCCCCATTCCCTCCCTCCTTCGGACCCTCCCTCCTTCCCTCCCTCCCTCCTTCGGACCCTCCCTCCCTCCCTCCCTCCTTCGGACCCTCCCTCCTTCCCTCCCTCCTTTGGACCCTCCCTCCCTCCTTCGCTCGCTCGCTCTCCAGACTGGCGCGAAAACAACACTTCAGTCATGATGGCGTCTCGCTGTAATATAAACGCCATTCTAGCCGTTATATCTCATGTTGTCGGTGCGTGAGTCAGTGAGACACGTTTTCGTATACAGTATCAAGTTAAAAGCCGGGAAAATGATTTTGCGAACCTTTAAGAATGTCAGGGTTGCTGGGCCAAGGGGTCCGGAGTCACAGTGTTGGGTACGAAGGATATTACGCGTAACTGAAGACTTGAGACTTTACTAAACTGATTGATTTACGCTGAAACAGAAGGGGAACATTAAAAAAAAATACGTTCACTTAATGCGATGACCACAATAAGGATCACCTGAAGATTAGACAACGCAACTTATTTCACCTGATGATTAAAGACCCCTAATGCTAACCTGCCCCCCTTGGTAATGTTAGGATGTTTACTCATTAGCTTGGGTGCCTAATGTTCACACTATTCATAATAACATTCAGAATGTTTTGTAAGAATCGGCACATTAGTGTTGTTCCCTGTGATGTTAAGTGAATGTATCTAACTAAATAAATAAACTCTCAGGCCAGTTTTCCCCTTAACTGTTGTCCATTGATAGTATGTAGGTGTTAGTCTTAGTGTGATGATATTAAGACAAGTGTAAAGATACTAAGCCGTTATATTAAGCAGAAGATGAAAAAAAAGATGAGTAAAATAAATAGAAGTATACAATGATAATAGAATGGAAATAAACAAAAAGTAAATAAAAATAAAGTTATTAATTTTATGAACAAGTTGAGGCGGCTGTGAGGAAAACAAAAAATAAATAAAAAATGAAGTAATTAATTTTATGGACAACTTGAAGCGGCTGTGAGGAAAACAAAATGTGATAATATTTGTGATGTTAATTAACTTGCAGTAGAATTTTCATCAAACAATTAAGCAGCAGTAGATCCATGTGTTTAACTACAGTACATAACTATTAACATACGACAAACATCCAGGATCTTCAGTTCAGAACAGTTTAATAAGTCTACGTAGGCAAGGTTTTATGAGCAATGAATTTTAAGTAGAACAAACACTAGACAGTTTTCTGATGATCAAAATTAATTTATAAAGGAAAGATAAACCAAGGAATATACCTTTGATTTGAGTATATTAATTAAAAACAAATTTCAGTGCTTTTAATTGTTTTTTTACGATATCTATTACACTGGTCAACATAAAAAAAAATTCTCATGGTTCTGGATCAAAACAGTCTGATTCTAGTGTAATTGTATGTGCTGAACTCAATTATGACATTCGTATAGCTGTATCAGGCTCAGTTTTCCAGAACCAGCATATCTATATATTTAGTGTACCATGCTATTCATACAGTAATTTATATGCTCATTGGCTCCACTTATGCAATTATTTTGTCCTGATTTGTGCTTTTTTGTTTGTTTCAGTTTGCTGATTCATGATATTGCATATCTACACCTGCATGATTTGTAATTACTCTGAAATTAACAAAACATGGAACGTCGCAAGTGTGTGAACGGTGCTGACAGTTTTTGCTACATATGTGGTGCCTTCACTCCTGGTAGCCTCAAGAAACCAATCACAAAAGCTGTTCGACTGAACTACAAAAGTTACTTCAAATGTCATTTGGGTGACCAAGACAAGAAATGGGCACCTCATGTAGCCTGTAAGTCTTGTGTTAACCACCTGAGCGAGTGGATGTGTGGTAAACGAAGTTCAGGAATGCCGTTTGCTGTACCAATGATATGGCGTGAACCTAAAGACCACAGTAGTGACTGCTACTTCTGTCTCACAAATATTAAGGGAATAAAAATCAAGACACGAGGCAAGGTACAGTACCCCAATATTGCTTCTGCAATCCGACCAGTACCGCACAGTGCTGAACTTCCAGTCCCAAATCCACCGACTGAACAAGAATTGAGTGATTCCGATTCTACCTCTACCTCAATGGAAAACGACTACCAGGATGACTCTGAAAATACCAGGCCTAAACTATTTACTCAAGAAGTGCTTCATGATCTCATCAGGGACCTGAACTTGTCAAAAGAAAGGGCTGAAGTTTTGGGATCCAGACTAAAGCAGCGTAACCTGCTAGAAGATGGAGTGCATATCACTACAGCGCGTTACCGACATAGACAGCTGTCTGCATTTTTCAGATGGCAAACAACCTTTGTTATTGCGAGGACGCAGTATCTCTCATGCAACAACTCTGCAAGTCTGAAACATACAAGACAGAGGATTGGAGGCTGTTTATAGACTCAGGAAAATACTCTCTGAAAGCTGTTCTTTTACACAATGGCAATCGGCTTCCATCTGTCCCAATAGCACACGCAACAAAAATGACTGAGAGCTATGAAACAATGAAAATTCTGTTGGCCGCTATAGAGTATGAAAAACACCAGTGGAAGATATGTGGCGATCTCAAAGTCATCAGTTTACTACTGGGCCTTCAGAGTGGCTACACAAAGCACATGTGCTTTTTGTGCTTGTGGAACAGCAGAGCTGATGCAGAGCACTATGTGAGAAAGGATTGGCCGACAAGACCAAGAGATGCTCCTGGAAGGTTTAACTGTGCTCACAATCCGCTTGTAGATCCAGAAAAGATATTTTTGCCTCCACTGCATCTAAAGCTCGGTTTGGCTAAAAATTTCATCAAAGCTATGGATCAATTCGGTGCTGGGACTCTATACTTATCTCAGAAACTAGGTGGTGTGGTTTCCGAAGCCAAGTTGAAAGCAGGTGTCTTGAATGGACCACAAATTCGTATACTAGTTAATGATAGCAAATTCACCAAAACATTGAACCCACTGGAGAAAAAAGCATGGGAATCATTTGTCAATGTGTCAAAGAATTTTCTTGGAAACTATCGTGCTGACAACTACAAAGAAATCGTAACAACCATGCTTCAGAATTATCATGCATTGGGAGCAAGGATGTCCTTGAAATTGCATTTTTTCCACTCTCATATTGAATTTTTCCCAGGTAACCTTGGAGACATTAGTGATGAACACGGCGAAGATGACACCGACCTGATAACGAGATCTGAGTTACTTAATGCACAAAGGCAGAACATACCATACAAAAAACTCAGATCAGACAACAATGACCCTAAATGGATAAATAATTATTTAAAGAACATCATTGGCCAAAGGAAGGCTATAGGTAGAAGGATAAATCGTGGCGAAATTCACCTCCGGGACTATTATAGGGTATTGGCGAGTAGGGTTAAAACCGAGATAAGGAAAGCAAAGAGGAATAATGAGGTAAGGATAGCAAGGGAGGCGAAGACAAACCCCAAAGGATTCTACCAAATGTATCAAACTAAAACACGAGAAAAGATTGGACCAATACGGTCAGACTCCGGTGAGCTCACTGATAACGACGGAGAAATGAGCAATAATTTGAATAAATATTTTTCAACAGTTTTCACCACCGAAAATTTAAACATGATACCCGAGGCACCGACTCTATTCAGAGATAGTGAAGAAAACAAATTAAGTGAGATAGTAGTGACTAGTAACGATGTTAGTAAGCAAATAGACAAACTAAAGCCTAATAAGTCACCTGGTCCCAATGAGATATTTGCCAGAGTATTAAAGGAATGTAAGGAAGAGCTTAGTATGCCCTTAGCAAAGTTGTTTAACATGTCCTTAAAAACAGGTGTAGTACCAGAATCCTGGAGGATAGCGAATGTAATACCGATTTTCAAGAAGGGGGATAGATCACTATCCTCTAACTACCGCCCAATCAGTCTAACATCAATAGTAGGCAAATTACTGGAAGCAATCATTTCAAACTCTATTCGAAATCACCTGGAGAAGCACCGATTGATCAATGATTCCCAGCATGGCTTCACAAGCGGACGTTCTTGCCTAACTAATCTATTAACATTCTGTTCATCAGTTTTCGAATCGGTGGACGAGGGGCACAATTATGATGTGGTATATCTCAACTTTAGCAAAGCCTTCGACAGAGTCCCCCACGAAAGACTAATTAGAAAAGTAGAAGCTCATGGCATCAAAGGTGACATCCTTAAATGGATTAGGGCGTGGTTACAGGACAGGAAACAGCGAGTGAGCATTAACGGCACTATGTCCCATTGGAGCAACGTCACAAGTGGAGTTCCCCAAGGCTCAGTGCTTGGACCATTATTATTTATTATATACATAAACGACATAGATATCGGCATAGACATAAGTAAATTTGCTGATGACATTAAAATAGGACGTGTTATCAAATCTGACGAGGACTCAGCAAAACTACAGGAAGATCTAAACAAATTTTTCGAATGGTCTGAAAAATGGCAGATGAAATTCAACTTGGACAAATGTAAAGTACTCAGTATAGGAGATGTAAACAGGGAAACCAGATACCAGATGAACAACGATGCCATAGAGAAATCCGACTGCGAGAGAGATTTAGGAGTAATGATAAGTAGGAACCTTAAGCCAAGTAAACAATGTGTTTTTGCTCGTAACAAGGCTAATAAAGTACTTGGGTTCATACAAAGGAGTGTTAGTTACAAGACTAGCGAGGTCATCCTAAAACTGCATCTTGCTCTTGTGAGACCACACCTGGATTACGCAGTTCAGTTCTGGTCACCGTATTACAGAATGGATATAGAATCCTTGGAAAGAATTCAGAGGAGAATGACAAGACTAATCCCGGGCATTAGGAACCTTGAGTATAGAGACAGGTTAAAGCATCTTAATTTGCACTCCCTTGAGAGACGTAGAGCGAGGGGCGACCTGATAGAGGTGTATAAGTGGAAGGCAGGGCTAAACAAAGGGGACATTACAAAGGTACTCAAATTATCCAACCAGGAGCGAACGCGTAACAATGGTTTTAAATTAGACAAATTTAGATTTAGGCGTGAAATAAGTAAACACTGGTTTGGAAACAGAGTAGTGGATGAATGGAACAAGTTACCAAATATCATCATTAACTCGAATACGCTGAATTGCTTCAAACATAGGTTGGATGCTCATATGAGCAATAGGGGTTGGGTGTAAACGGGACTGCCCAGTATGGGCCAATAGGCCCGCTGCAGTTTCCTCCATTCTTATGTTCTTATGTTCTTAAGATATCGCCATAATGGAGAGCAGATATCAGGGACAATTCAGTCCTAACATGATGGGCGACTATTGCTGGACACTGCAACGAGAAGAGAGCAAGCTGTACAAGAGAAAGAGTAAAGTTCAGAAGCACTTTTAGAACTTTATATTTTGTCATTATAAAGGATTTGAACTTATGTTTTTTGGTACAATTTTTTATGAGCTTATCTGCGATAGGTTTAAAATTGTATCTTGCATGACCCGATAATGTTACTATATTTACTATTTTTTTTATTCTTTAAGAAAGTAGGTCTGATGGAAGAATGAAACATCCAATTAATATTCATTAATATGAAATTAGTCATGAAAGCACAGTCACATGAGATAATCTCATCTTTTGCACGACACGTGATGGAATATTAAATATTTGTACCTATTGATTTTTTTTATAAAACCTGGTCTGATAGAACAAAACAAATATCAGATTCGAATTCAGCAATATGAAATTAGTTGTGTGAGCATGATCTCATATGTGAACCATTTTGGCTGTTGACCAGTGTTATGTGGATTTTGAAAAAGGATTTAGTAAGGTAAAACACAATAAACTTATAGATGTCTTGGATAAAATTGACAATATTGAAAGATATAATAAAAACAATCTTCATGAGTACCAATATTCTGTAGTGTTATTAAATACTGTAGTGAACTTGATGATACTCTGATAGTTAGAGAGAGTAACACAAAGTTGTATAATATTCTCAACATTAAATTATAGTGCATTACCTATTTAGAATTGTTAATACTTTGTAATACAGAAGAAAGTATGAAAATTTAATAAAAGAGTAATTTTAAGTTTTATGAATGTAAATGATATTACACTAAGATCTTACTGGTGAGTGAAGAGACATTACAAAAACTGGTTAATAAATTAGTGGGAAAATATTAATTGTATCTAAATAAACCATAAAAATCCACAGTAAAAATTATGGGAGGAAACAAAAACTTGGATGGAAAATTCTTAGTATTTGAGATGTAATTTAAAGTTATATTGGTAAATGTGAAAAGAAAATAATAACAGATAAATGAAGTAAAAACAGCATTTGGTAATCTTAGGGATATAATGAAGAGGAAAGTTTGTCTTAGGTTGAGAAAGTGAGTTATTAAAATAAAAAAAAAAGGTTGTTGAAATACTTAACAAAATCGTTGAAATACTAAAAAAAAAAAAATTAGAATATTAATTTTTTCGTTGAAATACTAAAAAAAAGGTTAAACTTAAAAAAAATGTTGAAATACTAAAAAAAAAAAATCATTGAAATATTAAAAAAAAAATGAAATGGAAAAAAATGTTGAAATAGTAAAACAAAACAAAAAATATATGAAATACTAAAAAAAAAAGGGTTGAAATACTACAAAGGTTTAAAAAAAATTGTTGACTTTAAAAAAAAGCATAATTGAAATGCTATACTAAAAACCGTTGTCTGGGTCAAAGGCATAGAATACATACAACAGAGATCAGAAGGAGTTTATAGGCCATCAACATATCATATTACAGTGGAATGCTAAAGAATCAGTTACCCCCACACTTCACCTCTCAAAACCCCCCACACCCCCCACACACACACACACAGCACACGCCAACAGCCCAACACACACACACAGCACACGCCAACTCCCCAACACACACACACACACACAGTACAATGCTGAAACCTTTATTAAACAAAATATTTATTATACCCACTTTGTTATCTCTTGTTTTAAAGGATCATATGAAGTTTAGACACACCAGCATATTTAACTGAGGGGTTAGGTTAGGTTGAGTAAGGTGAGATTAGGTTAGGATATGTTAGATTTGGTTAAGTTAGGTTTGGTAAGATTAGGTTCTGTTAGGTAAGGTTAGGTTTGGTTAGGTTTTAGTTAGGTTAGGTTAGATTGGGTAAAGATTAGTTTCGTGTTAGATTAGGTTAGCGTTAGGTTAGGTTAGGGTGTTAAATACAGTGTACAATTCTATCATATAATATGGGGTTTTGATTCCCAAGGTGAGGTTTATGTTAGCGATGTTTCCAAGTATTATACATACCTTCAGACGGTCACCACCAGGGCCCCACTTGTTTACACGTCGTTTGTAAAGGTCAGGGGATATATACTCAGCTGTTCCTACCACTCATGTTTTTTAAATGAAACTCAAAGTGTACACGTAAATGGTTAACTTTAAACTGAAACACATAAGTAACATTGGAACTCTTACTGACACTCTTAGCTTAATTAGAGACCTTCACTTAACATCAAAGAGTTTCAATTAATGCGCAGAATATTTGCGCATTGTTTTCGTTTTTTAGCAAAAATCTCATTATAATTATGTTAATTAATATATTTTGTTTTGTATTTTCGCTTAAATTAACCAGTTAAATACAGTTTGACATCTTGAGTTACGGAAAACAAGAAGAATATTCATTGTTGGAACCTTCGTGAACCTGGTACCAGGAATTGTTAGCGCGTTCACTTGTGTAAGGCTACGTCAGTCACGACGGTGTTATGACACTATAGTGGTGACGTCATGTGCTGGACCACTTTATTATTTCATTACCATTTATTATTATTATTATTATTATTATTATTATTATTATTATTATTATTGTTATTAATATTATTATTATTGTTATTATTATTATTATTATTATTATTATTATTATTATTATTATTATTATCATTGTTATTAATATTATTATTATTGTTATTATTATTATTATTATTATTATTATTATTATTATTATCATCTTCATCATTATCAGTGTTATTATTGTAAAAAAATAGTTTTTATTATATATATTTTATATAATTTCTGTGGGCTGCGTAGGTCAGTGGCAGAGATGCATCATATTCATTGACACTATATATAGGTCAGATTCATGTGGGTAATGCCACTGTTCACTGCCATGCAGGACAGAGGTTCGTACACAAAGAAGGAAATACATCATATTCATTAGCAGTATATATAGGTCAGAGGTTCACATACATTGGAGTTATATTCTAATTGAAGACTAATCAGTGTGGGCTAGCAGTAAATTTGGGATAAACAGCAAGAATGTCCTCAAGCACCCCTGATTCAATGTAGTAATTACATAGTTCAAGATACAATAAGTCAGGTGGCCTGAAGTCTTTGACAGTGTCACATTCAATAATATAGTGTTCAAGTGTATGCTTTAGAGGTTTATCACAAAGTTTACATACTGAGTGTTACGGTATGGGTACAGCGTTACTAACTTGCCAGATGTGTCTAATTCTGGCCACGACTACTTCACATTGTCTGGTTCTGTCCTTATGCTGGCCATACCGGTACCTCTTGTCACAAAATTTGTCATATTTACTAATGCTACAACTGCCAGGTCTCACTGCATTTCTCACTTCTTCTAGATCAGAGTTCATGATTTTGACTTGAATGTTTTTAATTACAGCATTGGACAGGCCAAGGTCACGGTCAACATTTTCTTTCTTACATGCCTCATTGGCCAGTCTATCAGCACAGTCATGATACCTGATTCCAACATGGGACGGAATCCACACAAATTCGATACGAAAGTTGTTCTCATTGGCAGTTATCACATTCCTTTTAATATCACATACAACTTTAGACATAGAACCTGACGGGCTGTTCATTGATTTCAAAGCACTTTGAGTCACAGAATATCACCCCACCTCCATTTTCTTTAAGGTAGTCTGTGGCTAAGTAGATTCCAGTTAGTTCAGTTTGTGTTGTGCTGGCCCAGTTGTTCAGCCTTTGCTGTTTGACACTATCATCTCTTTTTCTTTATATATTACAATTGCACAGCCTGTTCTACCTGTGTTTGTCTGCACAGAACCATCAGTAAAAGCATAACATTCGCTTGATTTAATACTGTACTCTCTATGTGTCTGTTAATAGTTTCTAGTGTGACACATCTCACCACATCGGTGTTTAACATTTGCTTACTACCAATAGGAGTGTAATTAATAGGAACTGATATATCCAGCCAAGGAGGACGGGGTTACTTCAGTGAAAAACTATGTTCATGCACAAGGAAAATTATATGTAAGAATTTTTAGAACTTTGCCCCCTGGAGTGTGTTATGTGACAAACAACACTGGGAGAAGTTGTACGTAGGTGTAACAAACAGCGGCGGCACGTGTCTCTCAAACTCATATCCTGGGTTCGAGTCCTGATTCGGGTCAGACGTGGGAAGGGTGTTATCCGGTGTGACCAAACGTCTCAGGTCACAATAAATGTCAGAATAAAGCAACAAAACCAACTGACCCCAATAGATAGTAAGATGATAAGTGGTGAAACGATAAATAAATAAAGAAGGATTGCTGACGCTAGTAATTGCTGACATTGTTAACTGCTGACACTATTAACAAGGACTGACAACTCCCCAGATAGGTGTATATAAACAAGAAGGAACCACACCTCCACCGTATCTTCAAGACGTCAAACGTAAACACAGACGATGTATACATAGACAGTGTAGATATACAAACAATGAGAGACAATAAATCACCTGGACAAAAGCTAGTCTAACAAAGCCATCGTAAGAGTATTTCCACTAAGGTCCTTTGTTAACCTGGAGAAACAATCAATAACAAGAAAGATGTAAAACTAGACATATTAAGTTATGGCTAAATATAACAGGTACTACATTATTACACCCACCAGACATGGCAGGTTGGCCAAGAGGTCACGAAGGAGAGTTAACAAGATATAATTTCTCTCTGGCAAATGTAGAACTGTGGTGTAATTTGCCTCCTTGAGTGATGTAAGAACAACGGGAACTTTACGTGATTCACTTGTGGGGACAGCCTAGTTGAGGCGGTTGGTTAGGGGCGATCATTACGAGGTTGTTGCCATAAGATCAAGGTTTATAATATGACCAAAGAAACTGTGGTTTTTCATGCCATTGACCTGGTAAATAGCTCGTGGTGTGGGAATAGCCCTCATGTCCCCTGTTGTTGTGTTTATACCTCGAGCACATCCCCGGCGACTCTTATACAGTGCAGTCAGTCCTAAAATGACTTAACTAATCCTAACCTAACCTATACAGTGCAGTCAGTCCTAAAATGACTTAACTAATCCTAACCTAACCTATACAGTGCAGTCAGTCCTAAAATCACTTAACTAATCCTAACCTAACCTAATCTATACAGTGCAGTCAGTCCTAAAATGACTTAACTAATCCTAACCTAACCTATACAGTGCAGTCAGTCCTAAAATCACTTAACTAATCCTAACCTAACCTAACCTAACCTAACCTATACAGTGCAGTCAGTCCTAAAATCACTTAACTAATCCTAACCTAACCTAACCTAACCTATACAGTGCAGTTAGTCCTAAAATCACTTAACTAATCCTAACCTAACCTATACAGTGCAGTCAGCCATAAAATCACTTAACTAATCCTAACCTAACCTATTGTGTGTGACTGGAACTAATTCAATCCAAAAATCAATGAATTAATCCATAAAAAAAATCCGAATTAGATAATCCATCCCAAGACAAACCGAGTCCCAGAGAGGTCTCAGTTACCACTCAAATGTGAAGACTGAGCGTGTGAGGGGAAACTTCAGGTATTTATTTGTGTTTACCGACGGACGTTTTATCAGTAACGAGTTTATTAAAGTGTTGAGTTTGACAGTGTAATATGCTGTGTGTGTGTGGAGGTTGTCAGCAGTGTGAGGGGTGAGTGGTAATGAGACTCCTACACAGTACTAGTTTGCAGCGGTACTTGGCAGGAGCTGAGTGTCTGGCTCCCCGTCTGTTGTCTCGTGAGGGTCAGTGTTATGCTACCGGCAGACTCGTTCAGGCTACGGGGAAGTTCTTTATACAGATCGAGGGAGATGTGGTTAAGGTCCTGGACGAAGGAGAATCGACTATGGGACTCCTGTGTCGAGTTTTCAACATGTTGGGGCGAGATTTTATATGGTTTAGTTTAGCATGAAACCTTCCTCATTGTTTTCCTGGGAGTTATAGAGCCTTAAGAACGGTGTTTGTTGACCTTAATTAATGGAGAAATATTGCGGAGGTAGTGAATTGTCTTGTACCCTTTAGGTCTTGAGATATGAGCTACCCACCTTAATTAAACTACCTTGTTACGAAAGCAGCAGCAGGCTACCCACCTTAATTAAACCACCTTGTTACGAAAGCAGCAGCAGCAGCAGCAGTGTTAGAGACGGACCTCTTCCAGAAGGACGGTCTCCAGACTGGCAGCTGCCAGGTGTAGGTCACAGTGTTCTCCTCTTGCATGTTTCCCGTCAACTCTTAGGCTCTTCAATAAATCTTGCTGACTAGGCTTCACCCAAGGTCGACCTTATGAAGCTTGTGTTAACTAACGAGAGTGACTTGTCGGTTCACGTGAGGAGGCTGTTAACCTCCTGGACAAGGAAGTGTTCAAGTAGCAGCTCGTCTGGAGGTTTTCAGTAAAGTTCTTCTTGTTCTGAGGTTTTCGACCAATTCCATGGTTTACAAGAACACGTTTTCTGTGAAGATATTTAAATGAGGCAACCAAGTGAAGTGTTCCTTGGCTAGGAGGATCACATTTAATGGGTGGAAGCCTCCTTTTGAACCCTCGTTTAGGATCTATGTTCGGGAAGAAGCTTCAGCACCCTCAGCATTATGTTAGGCTGGGTCTCTTCTCATCAATCGTTTCCTCATACATTTCGTGAGAACCAGAGGGAGGAAGGGAGAAGAACGTGGTGGTAGAATCTTGAGGACACGAGAGGTGGTGGTGAGCCAGGTAGCTTAGGAGGGAGTCATGCTCCTGCCGAGGTTAGGTTAGCGGGGTTGTCAAGGCGACCTTCGGCTCCCTCTCTGGCCGCTGCTGGTTTCGCAACACTCAAACACATTGATTCGATTGGTCAAGGTTGCCGTCCTTCTGTCCAGGTGGGAACACTGCCACGCCAAGACGTATTTTTCTCCTGTGGTTCGGAGGAAAGGGGACGGGAGGGGAGGGGGCAGTTTGATCGTTCTTCCTACGAGTCTACAAAGCTCATGACTAGTATTTCAGGCTGTTGTTCATGGTTAAATAGGACGCCACAATCTCACGCTTCACGGTGGGTGCCTCGAGGGGTCCACTAACAGGCAGTGAGTCAGTTTGGGAACATTTCCGAGACGATGGTATGGTGGTTGTTCCTGAGTCTGTTTCTTCCATTAGTTATGAGATTTGTTAACTGGAATTTTCAGGTTCTGGCGTCACCTGTTTATTCTAGAGTAACTTGTGTGTGTGTGTGTGTGTGTGTGTGTGTGTGTGTGTGTGTGTGTGTGTGTGTGACACTAATACAGCCTCTGGAGTTATCTTGGTCCCGGGAACGTGGTCTACGTTTACTAGACGCAATAAGGAATTTTACGTCGGATAATTTTTAATAAGCCATCATAAGGTTGACTGGTGTCACGAGTAGCAAGGCTTCTGACCCTCTTGTTGTAAGGAGGGATGATGGTTTTGTTTCTTGTGATCCTTATCTGTCGTGGGTCACGACTTGTCATGTTCTTACCAAAGAATCAAACTCGTAGCTTTAGGCCTGAGTCTGTGTTACCATGCGCGGTAACTTGACGACGGCTCACGTCATCACTGTCTGAAGGCTGTTCATGATTATTTACGGGTGACGGCTCACTCGACGCTGTGTTCCTTGATCATAAATCAGAGCTTCCGCAGGACATATCTAATGTCATTATCAAGGCTGTCAAGAGTGAAGCTCACGCAGCCTGACAGCGTTCCTGGAGGACATGACCTGAGGGACACTGTGTCCTCCTTGACCCTCCTGCTTCACTTGTCCTCACGTCAACCCGGAGTGGAGGAGGCTGGGCTACTTCGAGGACTTTCATCGTCAGATATCTCAGGTACAAATTTTAACCCGAGGTCCGAGGAATCGCGGAAGGAGAGTACCACTCCCATACACTGGTTGGTGGGCATGGCTCCCTCAAGAAGGTGAGATGCTCCGGCAGCCTCGGGAGCTTACAGTACTATTGCCTTCTACCTCCCTTTAGCTCCACCAGTCGCCCTAAATGTACGTAGGCTATAAATGAGAGATTGATCTTGATGTGTGTTTTATAACTGATGACAGGTGAGACGACTCAGAGTCCCTATATCTTGTGGGGTGTGTTGACGTGATCTCTGGAATTTAAGTTGTTGGTCGTAGATTGTTGTGTTGTAGCCCACGATTGACGACCTTGGGATGCAGCCACGGCACACTCTTAACCTTCGGCATAGGAGTTAGGATTTTTTTTCTGTTTATTTACGTGTTTTAATTTTTTTTCTGTTTATTTACGTGTTTTAATATTTTTTTTCTGATTTAGTGGCAGTGACACACACGAGGGGTCGAGAGACTTGGGTTTTCAACTTCATGGACCTGTTGAGTGAACATAACTGTTTTGTACGCGAGTGGCCGATATTAGCATTACAGTATATATATCTGGAGGAACAACACAATAAGCTGACAGGTAGACGGCAATCCTTAACCTACCATCACAAGTAACTTTATTCTGTGGCACCTTAAGCCTATAAATGATATATATACAAGACTATTAAAAACAATGGAGGGATCCTACACTAGTCACACCTCACCTTCCCTCGGCATGGCCACCTCAAGTTGCGGAGGCCAAGTAAAACAAGTATATAAACACACCTTAATGTTACAGTAGTTCCAATACAATCACGACACTCAGCCCAGGTAAACCAGGTACTCCTTTAGGTTACAGTGGTGCCAATGCCAACAGTCACAACTCTCAACACAGCTTCTGACTTTCGACTTCATTACAGCCAAACAGTTTCACTCGTCAGCCTTTCCATCACAGACTGTATCGCTTATTTCTCTCTCAAAATTCGTTTTATGATCATATCTTAACACTAAAGGACAAGCCGGTACCAGTCAGTCAGGTTGTGGCAGGAGAGTCAGTCAGGTTGTGACAACAGTCAGTCAGTCAGGGTGTGACAGCAGAGTCAGTCAGGGTGTCTTAGAATAGGATGTAGGTGTAGCTACAGCAGCCATACGGTGAGGTACCAGAGGGAGAGATGGAGGGTGTAGAGCCACACTCCTACACCCTATGGTCAGTCCTGCTATACGCAGTCCCAGTGAGGCGGAAATGTTCGATACAGCTGGTGGAAGGAATCACATGTTGGGTACCAGTAAACACTCGCCGTTAGAAGATTTTGTAATTAATAATGGGTAGAATAATAAGGAGTGGTGAGGGTGAGATGCATCCTCTTCCCACTTGGCCTGGGGCGAGGGGTGTGTGAGAGTGTGTGTGTGCGTGTGTGTGCAAGATTCGTGAGGCGGGTGGGTGGGTGCGTGGGCGGCAGACTGTTGCCACACGCCACCAGCTTCTTGCACTCTCCCTCCGCCAACACCGCCCAGTAAGCTCACTCATAGCTTCCTTCTCTCTCCTCTAATGTTGTCTTACTCTCTATATAACCTTCAACGTAGACGTTATGATATGTAAGCTGTGACACACGTACATATAATTAGCTTTGGTAACTGTTTTGCCGTATGACCTTAGCTTTTTGTGAGACCAATGCCTAGGAAGTTGAATATTTTTTTTCACTTTGGCGCTAAAATTCAAAAATTTAGATAATTACCATTACATATACTTTTCTGACCGCTGCGACCAACATGTTTGTTGTACATGACTCATTTGACGGTCACACCTTGCTTTTCTCATTACTAAGATTCACTGTTTCCTAAAATTGAATTATGATGGCATAGGATGGTAGATGGGAGCCAGGCTGTCTGACATTTTAAATATCGTACTGCAGATAACTACGGTAACAAACTTAGATTGTATTATAAGAAATGATTCCACAATTTACACTCGGCGGAGTAGAGGTGGTGATAGAGTGATCACCATGTGAGTAGATTTAAGGAGCCTGGCACGTGGAGAGAGAAGTAGAGAGGAGAGAGCGGCGTATGTCTGGCAGTGGGGTTGACGCCTGGGGCAAAATGGGCAAGCCCACCGCCACGACGCCAGCAAGTAGTAGTAACACTTGCCTTATCGCCAGCCGCCACCCCCACCCCTATATGACGAACACAACCTATACTGTTACAAATTGTTTACCTTAGAAAAATATACAATTTAACTCTAAATTATATCATTAACAGTATCCTATCATACTGCTGACAGAATTAACACTGTTTAGTTAAAATTTAGCTTATAATGTGGTCTCTGAGTTGCCCGCGCACTCCCTTGCTTTACGTTTTTCTTCTCATCTCGTCCCGACCAATCAGGTTCCTCAACATTACGTAGTGCTGAAGAGCGCGGCCAGTGAGCGTGCAAGTTGATGACATCATAGCTAAAAATAACTCCGTATATATATTACGGTTCATAGGGGTGGATTTCAGTGGCCAAGAGTGCAGTGCGATGGTAGGGCGAGGGGGCTGTCTGGAGCGGGGTGTAGATGACCAGTCAGGACATATACACCGCTATCAAGTAACAGGATACACTTTGTATAGAGAAAGAGGGAAAGGCAACGCTCTTCCCTGATAGAGCTATAGTAGAGGTATGTATTACATGCTCCATCCCTGATGTTTTGCCCGTAATCTCTGCACATTGCATCTCTAGGCTTCAAATAATGTTGCAAAGTCCAATGTTTAAGCTTGGTCAAGAATGAACTGTCATTCTGCCGGCCAAGTATTATTATTATGACTTGTTATTGTGTATCATAAATAAAAGTAAATGGCAATCGCCTTTTCAGCAAGTGTGCATAATGACGGCAATATATCTTAATACACTACATTAAGTTACTTATAAAACTCCGAATATATTGTATTGTTATGTCATGTAGCTTGAACACTTGTACTTAATGATAATAATGGTTATAAAATACTTGGTAAATAGCAGCGACAGCAACAATGGAAATGTAGGTGTGGCACTTGATGCGGGAGGGGCACTGGTAATAGTAAACTGGTTGTACCGGGTACTGTATCTATTTAAGAAGCACCTATATATTATTATAAAGGGAATATTAACATTGGCATTAAAATAGATATTATAGTAGTAACTGCTGGGTGGGTTAGCAGCTATGCGTAATTTTCACGGTGCTCTGAGTGTGGCTAGTGGGGGGGGCCTCCTGGAAGGCGAAAGCAAAGTAAACCCAACAGGAAAAGCTTGCGTTAACATAATTCGCAAAATTTTGGACGATATATTTTGTATTCTTTTTTTAATCATATTCGCCACTTATCGGCTTACAAGCCGTTTGGGTGCTCTATCCAGTGTTGGTACAGGAGGAAACCGGGAACCTACGGTGTTTGGTAATTAAATGAAGATGATCTGTAGTTCCTAGTTAATATTGTTATTATTTTTATAAATCCACTATGCATTGAAAACATGAGACTTTGATACATCTATGAACAACATTTGTAATGGGTGTATTTATTAAACTCATTATATAAAAGATTCCCTGACCGTCGGTTGAAGGTGTAAAATTTTCTTGTTGATCCGTCGCCAAAAAATATGGTGGATTATTGTATTAATCCCAGTTTCATCGGGTACTAAAACATTATAAGGTTAAGCATTACGTTAGATTAGGTTAGTAAAGTGTATAATGTTAGGGGTCACGTAATGATAAGTTAGGGGTGACCGCGGTATTTCAGGGTACGTCAAGTTGGGCTAAATTCGTTACGGGAGAATTAGGTTTGAATTTTTAAGTTATATCTCTTTAAGGTAGGTTAGTTTATGTTACGTTACGTTGGGCTTGGTTACATTGTATTTAGTTTGGCTATATTAGATGACGATAGGGTAGTTTTGGTTAGGTTAGGTTGTTACGTTAAGCGAGGTTAGGTTACGTTGTGTTGGGCTTAGCTACATTATATTTAGTTTGGCTATATTAGATTAAGATAGGGTAGTTTTGGTTAGGTTAGGTTGTTACGTTAAGCGAAGTTAAGATTCGTTCCGTTACGTTAAACTAGGCTAGGTTCTCTTACTATACAATAATTTAGGTTGTTACGTGAAGCTAGATTAGGTACTATTACGGAATGTTAAGCTAGGTTAGGTTAGGTTTTGTTGTTACGTTAATGTAAGTTAAGTTAGAAGGATCTTTGTGTGTGTGTTTAAAGTTGTGGATTCTGGTGTAAGTACGAACGTGTGTGTGTGTGTGTGTGTGTGTGTGTGTGTAAGGTGATGATTCTGGTGTAAGTGAACGTGTGTGTGTGTGTGTGTGTGTGTGTAATTCTGGTGTAGTACGAACGTGTGTGTGTGTGTGTGTGTGTGTGTGTGTGTGTGTGTGTGTGTGTGTGTGTGTGTGTGTGTGTGTGTGTGTGTAGTACCCACATTCCTCTTGGCACTCATTATGTTGAGACACACCCACTTGCTTATAAAGTCTCACACACCCACACCTACCATGAGAGAAGCTGGGGACATTCTTTACTTGATAACATTTCCATTTGACAGACATTTACACGTGTACACATTCACACAGGTACGTAAATATAAACTGCAAATATTCATGTATGTATAAAGATTCAGAAAATACTCACACACATACAAACATACATACATACATACATACATACATACATACATTTACTCACCACGCGTTCACACACTTTCTCACTTGCACCAGAATTCATACCTTTGAATATTAACTCACACTAACTTAAGCATAAACACACACACACGTTCGTACTTACACCAGAATCATCACCTTCACACACACACACACACACACACACACACACACACACACACACACACACACACACACACACACACACACACACATGTTGCTGCTATACATTAAGCATATTACTTACACACACGTCTGTACTTACACCAGAATCATTAATGCACCTTACACACACACACACACACACACACACACATACACACATACACACACATACACATTTACACACACGTTCGTATCTTTACACTATAGAACCATCACCTACACACACACACACACACATACACATACATACATACATACATACATACACATTTACACACGTCTGTACTTACACCAGGAATCATCACCTACACACACACACACACACACACACACACACACACACACACACACACACGTCTGTACTTACACCAGAATCATCACCTTACACACACACACACACACACACACACACACACACACACACACACACACACACACACACACATACACACACACACACACACACATTTGAGCACACGTTCAGCTTCCTTACACCCAGAATCATCACCCCACACACACACACCTGACTTTGGCTGGGACAAGGAGTATGCGTGAGCTATGAATAGCAATGTTGTTGGGTCATGAGTCACACCAGAAGTTCAGGCTCACGGCAGAGGGTAGGGGGGGAGGGCATGGTAGGGGGAGGAAGCACTTGCATGGGGTGGTGAGGGAAGCACTTCAATGGGTATGGGGAGGAAGCACCACATGGGGTGGGGAGGAAGCACTATGTCATGGTATAGAGGAAGCACTTCACATGGGTAGGGGAGGAAGCACTTGGCATGGGTAAGTGGAGGAAGCACATGGGTAGGAGGCCACTTGCATGGGTAAGGGGAGGAAGCACTTGGCATGGGGTAAGGGGGAGGAAGCATCATATGGGTGGCAAAAGTGGGAAGCATTCTGGCATGGGTAAGGGGAGGAAGTACTAAGAGCGGTATGAGGAAGCACTTGCATGGCAGGGGAAGAGGAAGTACTTGGCATGGGTAAGGGGGGAGGAAGTACTTGGCATGGGTAAGGGGGGAGGAAGTACTTGGCATGGGTAAGGGGGGAGGATATATTTGCTATATTAGAGTTAGTGATATATTCTGTAATCTTGACCCTCTTGAGTACTATATAAACCCACGAGTACAGTGTAAAGGGGGATTGAGTACGATATTTTAACCCCATAAGTACGATGTTAAACCCGAGTACAATACAGTGAAAAAGAGGATTGAGTACGTTATTTTAGCCCCTTGAGTACGATGTGTAAACCCTTTGAATAAGATGGACTAATCCCTTAATTATGACATTGTATTTAAAGGGTTAATTATGAAACCCTTAAATTATCCCTTATCCCTTTGAGGACTATGATTTAACCCTTTGAGGACGTTGATTTAACCCTTTAAGGGCGGTGATTTAACCATTTGAGGACGATGATTTAACCCTTTAAGGACGGCGAATTAACCCTTTAAGGACGGCGATTTAACCCTTTAAGGACGGCGATTTAACCCTTTGAGGACTATGACTTAAAGTATTCATGGAAGTTTATCTTACCTTAAATCCTTTAAAAATCACCCGTATCTTGTTTAAACAGAATTCCCTTATTTTACCTTAAATTTGTTGTCTTACCTTAATAATTCCCTTATTCCAAAACACAATCCGTTATCTTTCTAAGTTCCTGTATTTTACCCTAAAAATCCCTGAATCTTAACCCTAAAAATCCCTGCCTTACCCCAGTACCCTCGTAGACTAGACAAGTTTTACTAAATACACAAATTATAGATCAATTTGGCTATAAACTAAATAAACAAATTAGAGGTCGATTTGGCTATATTTCGCGTCGGGAAGGGTAAACACTCGCTAATGGCTACAGTTACTCGCCAGATTGAACGCCTATTCGACAATACCGATCGGCAGCGCTTACCTTCTTGTGTACTGGGTCTGTTGTAAGACTAGCGATGTCATCTTAAAATTATATCTAGCGCTTGTGAGACCTCACCTGGATTACGCAGTTCAGTTCTGGTCACCGTATTACAGAATGGATATAGAATCCTTGGAAGGAATCCAGAGGAGAATGACAAGACTAATCCCGGGCATTAGGAACCTTGAATACAGAGACAGGTTAAAGCATCTTAATTTGCACTCCCTCGAGAGACGTAGAGTGAGGGGCGACATGATAGAGGTGTATAAATGGAAGTCAGGGTTAAACAAAGGGGACATTACAAAGGTACTCAAACTATCCGACCGGGAGCGAACACGTAACAATGGTTTTAAATTAGACAAATTTAGATTTCGGCGTGAAATAGGTAAACACTGGTATGGAAACAGAGTAGTGGATGAATGGAACAAGTTACCAAATATCATCATTAACTTGAATACGCTGAATAGCTTCAAACATAGGTTGGATGCTTATATGAGCAATAGGGGTTGGGTGTAAACAGGACTGCCCAGTATGGGTCAATAGGCCTGCTGCAGTTTACTCCGTTCTTATGTTCGTTCTTATGTTCTTATGTTCTTCTTGGAGATACTGTATTGTATTAGTGAAATTATTATTATTATTACCGTCGTTATTTTTATTATTATGACCATCGTTATTATTTTTATTATTATTATTATTATTATTATTATTATTATTAATATTATTATTATTTTATTATGTACACAGTAATCAGTAACGCTATATTATAAATTATCCAGTAGGAGTGACATATTGTAATTGATGTAATTATTATTATTATTATCTAACATTGTGGTGGTGTATTTTTTACTGTTGTATTAATTAGCTGCGGTATTATCAGTGTAATTAAAGTACAGTGGACAGATTCAGGACAGATCAAATAGACGGGCGTGAGACGTAGGGTTACGGGATCAGGAGTGAAGATTACACACCCCAGCTTATGTCACTTGGTTTCTTAACACCCTAGCGCTACTTAGGGCGGGTTAGGTTGGTGTTAGGTTAGGTTAGAATTAAGTTAATGTTAGGTTAGTGTTAGGTTGGGTTAGTGTGAGATTAGTGTTAGATTGGGTTAATGTTAGGTTGAGTTAGTATTAGGTTGGGATAGTGTTAGGTTAGTGTTAGGTTGGGATAGTGTTAGGTTAGTGTTAGGTTGGGTTAGTGTTAGGTTAGTGTTAGGTTGGGTTAGTGTTAGGTTGGGTTAGTGTTAGGTTAGTGTTAGGTTAGCGTTAAGTTTTACGATATGTTATTAGGTTAAGTTAGGTTAGGTTAGTTTTAAGTAATGATATGTTATATCAGGTTAAGGTGTTTAAGCATTAGATAAAATGTGGGTGTCTAATCTTCATGTGAACCATTAGACCTTGCTGAGTCATGTCGCAGGGGTCAAAGGTCACCCACAATGTACAGTACAGTTCAGGGTATTTTGACCCATGGTAGCCCCAAGCTGGTCATGGGACACGGGGGAGGGAGACAAGTTGTAGTATCTTGTCTGTGTTGAGTCTCGTTAATTATTGTTATCATCATTATTTTTTGTCACTGTAGTTTGTTATAATTATTGTTGTCGGTATTATATTATTATTGTTATTTTTGTTATTATTGGTGTTGTTATTGTTATTATTGTTATTAGAGGTGATGTTATTATTCGTGTTATTGTTTTTATTAGAGGTTATATTATAATTGGCGTTATTATTGTTGTTATTACAGGTATTGTTATTCTTGGTGTTATTATTATTATTTTACCTGTTCATTCTCAATGGTTCTTAGGAACAGTAATTTGGGATGAATAAGAGAGGTCGCAATCTCCATGTTACCTACTAGTGTATTGATCAAATGGACCCACTCAGCGTTAGGACTGGGGCCCAAGTGACCCCCCTAGAGGTACTGTACGTAACCTCACACCTGGCTGCTGGGAAAGGAAAGGTCGGATAGCTCTTTATGTTGTTATCACGTGTTGGTATTTTGTGATAAGATTGTCGTGTCGGGGCCCTAGTGAAGGTCAGGCCCGGTGTAGATAAGGAGGGGGGTGAGATGGTGGGAGGGGTGAGAGATAAAGAGAGGGGAGGATAGGTGAGGGAGGAAGGGAGGGGTGAGATAGGGGAGGATGGGTGAGGAAATAGGAGAAGGGGGTGAGAGATAGTTAGACGAAGAAGAAGAGAAGTGGAGACAGGGACTGAGAGATACTTATTGAATGGTGGCAGTAGGTGGAAGCTTTGAGATAGAAAAGTTAATACAATGAGTGAGAGACATGGTGAGGCAAAGAGATAAGGAGGGAGAAATTAACGTTGAGAGATAGAAATATAGATAGTGAGAGACGAATGTTAAGATAGATAGATAGATAGAGAAATAGAGAGAGAAAGAAGAAAGCTGTGAGCGAGATAGAGATAGGAAAGTGGAGAATAAGAGTAAGAGAAGGAGAGGTTAAACGAACATAGAGAGAGCGAAGATAGTGAAGAGAGAGAGAGAGAGAGTCAGTTAGTGTGGTATATTTGTAGAGGGGCGTGTAGCCTAGTCTTCCGATCTGGGACTTCCCCCCTCCCCCCCACAAGCTAAACTTACTCCCTTGACGCTCCATGCTGAAGCTGCATCATATGTGCCCCGCGTGCACCTGATTCAAACTGTATGTGCTACACCCCTGCTTGCATCATGCCGTTTGTGTCACCCTGCACCATATGTGTCCCTGCTTAGTAACCTACACCATATGTGCTCAAACATCCCATTCTAACCAAATTTAAGCCAATTCACCCCAATTCAGTCTATCCTAAACCAACTCAACCTGACTTAGGACACGAGTGATCCGAGTGAGTGTTCCGAACTGTCCACGTCTGAGGCGGCGACACAGTGGGTAGGGCATGACACCAACTCCAACCCTGCCTCCATCCCTGCTACTCCAACCCCATCCTGCCTCCAACTCCATCCCTGCCTACTCCAACCCCATCCCTGGCCTGCTCCAACTCCATCCCTGCCTACTCCAACCCCATCCCTGCCTGTCCAACCCCTCCCTGGCACCTGCCTCCAACTCCAACCCTGCTGCCTACTCCAAACATCCCTGTCCCTGCCTACTCCAAATCCCTGCCTACTCCAGCCCCATCCTGCCTCCAACTCCAGCTGCCCACTCCCCCTGCCCATCCCCTGTCTACTCCCTCCCCCTCCCTCCAACCCCATCCCCTGCCTACTCCAACCCCATCCCTGCCTACTCCAACCCCATCCCTGTCTACTTCAAGCCTGACTCCAACCCCATCTGCCTACTCCAACCCCATCCTGTCTGCTCCAACTCAACCCTGCCTACTCCAACCCCACCCTGCCTACTCCATCCCTGCCCACTCCAACCCCATCCCCTGCCTACTCAACCCCATCCGTCTCCAACCCCATCCCTGCCTACTCCAACCCCCATCCCTGCCCACTCCAACCCCATCCCCTGCCTACTCCAAATCCCTGCCTACTATCATCCCTGCCCCTGCCTGCTCCAACCCCAACCCTGCCTCCCAGCCCCTGCCTACTCCAACCCCATCCCTGCCTCTCCAACCCTGCCTGCTCCAACCCCATCCCTGCTACTAGCCCCTCCTATCCCAGCCCCATCCTGCCTACTCCAACCCCATCCCCTGCCTCTCCAACCCATCCCCTGCCTCCAACCCCACTTGCTCCCCATCCCTGCTCCAACCCCATCCCCTCCTCACACCCAACCCATCCTGCCTACTCCAACCCCAACCCTGCCTGCTCCAACCCAACCCATCCCAATCTTACGTAACAATCCCAACCCACTCAATCCAATCCAGCCAACCCAGCCCAGCCCAACCCAAGCCAGCAACCCAGCCCAGCCCAGCCCCCAACCCAAGAAAGGGCATCAGGACAATAAACAGAGTTGGCTGAGCTCTTACGGGGAATCTTCACCTTCACCACAGCAAGACAGTGGAATTTTCTGGTTGTTCCACCGTTCAGGGGAAACTGACGTAGGTTGTGTTACAGAGAATCTAGCATTACTGGTTTTTTTTTTCTGGTGATGGAGCTGGAGTGGATGTGGATGTGGGGGGTGGTGTCTCAGTGTTTTGGGGGATTACTGGCTACTTCGCCTTTAGGAGATGTAGGTCAGATGGGTCTTGTTAGGTCCCTGTACTGGTAGGTCTCATTTGTAATAGGCTCACTCTTGTTAGGTAAGTCCCATTTCTAATAGGCTCACTCTTTTTAGATCCCATTTTAATAACTCCCATTTTTAATAGGCTCTCTTAATAGGTCTCATTTGTAATAAGGTCGCTCTTGTTAGGTCCCATTTTAATAGGTAAGTCCCATGTGTAATAGGCTCGCTCTTATTTGGTCCTCTTGTTAATAGACTTCAGTGTTAATAGGCCCGGTGGTATTATGCTTTGGTCCTAATAGATCTAAGTCCTAGTAGGCCCAAATTCTATTAGGGCCCTGTCCATTAATACTAGAACCCATTAATACTAGAACCCATTAATACTAGAACCCATTAATACTAGAACCCATTAATACTAGAACCCATTAATACTAGAGCCCATTAATACTAGAACCCATTAATACTACAACCCATTAATACTACAACCCATTAACACCACAACCCATTAACACCACAACCCATTACCCCCGCATAGGTGAAAGCACTTAAGCGTGAGTGACAGCTGTTGTGTTGTCCTCTCGGTAACTCTTGCTTTCGCTATCTTTGTTATCGTCCCTTGTTATCTTAATTGTCAACGGCCGTATATTTCGTTAGTGGAGTCTTCGTTATCCCGTGTGAGTCAATAAGGGGGGGGAGGGGGGGGGGATATTGTCAGTGTTTTTTGCTATTGTTTATGTTGGTTATCAGTTTTTGTTGTATCTTGTTATCGCGTTTTATCCCCGTTAGCGATGATATTCTTTTCGTTATTTTTGTGTTTATTTTGTATATCTCTCGTTGTCGTGATTATCCTCGTTAGCGCCGTTTCACTATCGTTACTACTCTTCCTCATTCGTTTATTTTCTCTCGCTCTCTTTTTTTTATCGTTCTTTCTTTCGTTCTTTCTCTCAGGTGGTATTTACTGTGTGTCTCTTGAGCGTACGGAGAGACAAGTAGAGTGACGCATAGTGAGATAAGGGAGGTAGGAGCATCCCCTCACTCTCTCACTCGCTCACTCTCTCACTCGCGCACTCACTTATTCCCTAACTCACTCATTCATTCATTCACTAACTAACGTATTCATTAACTCTCTCTCTCATTCCCTTACTCACTCACCGCCTGTTACCCCACGAGAGAGAGAGAGAGAGAGAGAGAGAGAGAGACCCTTGTTGAGCCCCAAAGTAAGATGTCTTAATACAATCAGATTACAATATCTCATCGTACTACGGGGACTGGGCGTCGTACTCTAAGGGTTAACTCGTCGTACTCAGGGTTAACTCGTCGTACTCAGGGTTAACTCGTCGTACCCAGGGTTAACTCGTCGTACTCTAAGGGTTAACTCGTCGTACTCAGGGTTAACTCGTCGTACTCAAGGTTAACTCGTCGTACTCTGAAGGTTAACTCGTCGTACTCTAAAGGTTAACTCGTCGTACTCTAAGGGTTAACTCGTCGTACTCTAAAGGTTAACTCGTCGTAATCTAAAGGTTAACTCTGTCGTCCTGAAGGTTAACCTGTCGTACTCTAAGGGTTAACTCGTCGTACTCAGGGTTAACTCGTCGTACTCTAAAGGTTAACTCGTCGTACTCTAAGGGTTAACTCGTCGTACTCAGGGTTAACTCGTCGTACTCTAAAGGTTAACTCGTCGTACTCTAAAGGTTAACTCGTCGTACTCTAAGGGTTAACTCGTCGTACTCTAAAGGTTAACTCGTCGTACTCACCCTTGTTACCTCACATCTCTCACCCTTGTTACCTCACATCTCTCACCCTTCTTTATCTCACCTTATCTCTCACCCTTCTTTACCTCACATCTCTCACCCTTCTTTACCTCACATCTCTCACCCTTCTTTATCTCACCTTATCTCTCACCCTTCTTTACCTCACATCTCTCACCCTTCTTTATCTCACATAACACCAAGAACATGACTGACAAGCATAACATTACGGTTGATGGATTGATATAGATAGATAGATAGATTGATTGATAGATGGGTGAATGGATAGATAGATAGAGATGGATAGATAGATAGATAAATGCAGGTATTTCATTTAGAATAGTACAAGAACACGGGGACAAAAAAAATAACATCACATTTAAAGAACATTGAACAAACTGAACATTATGGTAGAACAATGTAGTGCAAAAACAATGAATAGACATGATTCACATAGTGTATCCGCTGAGTAAACATGGCACACACATAGTATACACAGTGAGTCTAGTATGACTCGCATAGTATACACAGTAAGGAAACTCGGTATAGCCATGGGTCACTTACTATACCCACTCACATAGTAAAGTATGACTCGCATAGTATACACAGTGAGTAAATTATGACTCACATAGTATACACAGTGAATCAAATATGACAAACATAGTATCCACAGTGAGTAAAATATGACTCAAGAGGTAGACTAGATGGTTGACAAGAAACGATTTGTATCAATTCAGATGTCAAGTAGCCCTCACTTTAACAGTAGTGTGTGTGTAAGAAAGTTATCGATGAGAGAGAGAGAGAGAGAGAGAGAGAGAGTCAGTTTGTGTGAGTTACTTTGTTATGAGTTGTGTTGACTGCTCTCAAATTACAGTACAAACAAGAAAGGTTGAGACACATCACCCTGCGGGACGCCTTGACGAACAACAACACCCGTGTAGACTATACTTGTGTGATTATACCGAGTGTGTTTATACCACCACGAATACATTTTATAGTTATACCTTATACCGAATGTGTTTATACCGGTACCAATGCATTTTATAGTTATACCTTATACCGAGTGTGTTTATACCGGTACCAATACATTTTATAGTTATACCTTATACCGAGTGTGTTTATACCAGCACGAATACATTTTATAGTTATACCTTATACCGAGTGTGTTTATACCGGTACCAATGCATTTTATAGTTATACCTTATATACGTATAAGACCCAAAACACACAGGGCAGTAAAAGGTAATAAATATGGTCATACAATTGTTACGAGTTGGGGATTTAGAATATAGTTAAAAGTCTACCCAGATCCCAACAGGCAACAACAATAAAAAACAAAGACAATCGGACTATAAAAGGGTAGACAAAGGATGCGAGTTTTTGTTGTGTATAATAAAGTACCATAAATTCCTTAACAAAATATTCAGCTTTCTATAATTTACCCTGAACCATACTTAACCTAAACATTAACAGTATACAGTGGCGGCTCGTGAAAAATAAAATGGAGGGACTGCAAGCCTCACACAACAGTAGGTGACCTACCTCAGGTATGAGTTGTAGTTGATGTCCACGAATTCCCAGGGCATGGTAGTAGTGTTGGTGGTGATGGACCAGTATTAATTGACAATAAAGTCGGCGTGTCTGCTCTTCGATGTAGCAAAATTGTTTATTACTATTTCATTAAAATCCTTTATTTCTGTTATCATTTTATTTTCAATGGATATCACTGCTAAAGCAGACAGTCTGTCATTCTGATAAACACTCATGTTAAACTGGCGTGTATATTCTTTGTTCCTGCTTGTACTGTTCTGTTGAATGGATAAAACTGATGTAGGTCTTCCTCTTGCTTTGATTTCAGTCTTTTCATTTAATGTCAGCTGGGAAAAGTTGATGTTTTGCAAATACTTCACTCGATTTTCCATCGTCAAAGGGTAATTAAAGAAAGCACGATTTAACCACACGGTCCACACGCAATGTAAACACGTTGTACGAGACTGAGCTGCTTCAAGTGCGGCGGCGGCGCCAATTAATAACAGACATGAATCGTACAGCATTGACAGCAACTATGAAAGTAACTTAAATTTTGGTCTGATTTTAATGAAAATTCACTTAGCAACGTATTGAAAATAATTAAATAACATATGAAATGATATATTTGTTGGTAGTGTATTATTCAGCTGTCTCTCTAAAGGAATCATACGCCTGGCAGTGAGTGTCTGGGGGGACTGCAGCCCTATGCACGAGCCGCCACTGACAGTATATACTGTACATATTTATACAACATAAACAATTTTGAAGCAAGTGGACGTGGGGGAGGCAATAAAAGATTACAAATACTTAAGTGCGGAGCTGAGATGGCCGACGAGCAAGGCTGAGTATTGTAGAAGACGGTAGGTAGTCACTGTGCCGCAACAACCAGGATATGGAGAAGGGAAACCCCAGACTGGTAACTAAGAGTAGTCATACTCGGATTTCGTCCCTAGATGGCGTTGCTCGTGGTGCTGGGTAGGTAGATCATGACAATTGGTGGCGTGGTTCGTAACACAATTCAAATGTAAATGTTAATGATTATAATTACAAAGTTACAAACTCTTATTAAAATACATTATTGAATGATATAGTAATTATAACTGAAAAAAAATAAACAGGTTTTATTTTTAACTGAATAAATAATAATAAAAAAAAAGATATAACGCCATGGAAGAAAATTAAATAAATAAATATAGGAAGAGGAAAGGAGCGTGAATTGAACAATAACAGATGTAGTGTTTGTGTGTTTCACTTCCTGTGTCATGATCACTATCAGCTGTAAGTCGTGACGGCTCCAGCTGGACTTATCTCTCTCTCTCTCTCTCTTTTCTTTCTTTACTGTTTGCCCCCATCTCTCTCCCCTGCTTGCCCCTTTCTTTCTTTTCTTTACTGCTTGCCCCCCCATCTCTCTCTCTCTCTCTCTCTCACAGTTTGTCTTTTTATATATAAATTCTCGTACCTGTTTATGTTGGTTTACCTGCTGTACCTTACCTGGTTTATATGCTCATCAAGCTATTTTTTCAGCCAACCCTCTTCAATATGTTTATTTTGTCAGCCTATTATCGTCAATGTGTTTATTTTTTCAGCCAATCAGCATCCAGGTGCTTGCGTCTTCTGAAAATTGTATTAGAAATATTTACCCTAAATAATTAACGTCGCCTGTAGTTGGTTAGGTTAGTTTAGAATAAAGTAAAACTGTACTTGTGATTTGATGTTTAGTGGATGATTACCCCCACCCCTTAAATATCCCCAAATCTTCCTGTAATTGTCAACACATTAAAGTGAAACAAGAGAGCATCACCCTGCGCAGTATGGACGTCCGTATGTAAACATTGGATAAATAAAAATCATAAAGTAACAAAGAACGGAACAAGCGGATAGTAAGAAACGGTGAAATTATTAAAGAAAGAAAATAGAAAAAAAACAACAAAAGAAACTTGACTATAGGTAGCAGGGACATGTTGACCTGCGAGAGACGACTGGACAGGTAACATGCACTGGGCAGAACAAGATGTCATGTTCGAGTATACAGAGCCCAGCTGGGGGTGTCGGAGATAGAGATACAAAGCAAAAAAAAAAATATTTAGATTGGGAAAATATTATGTTCTGGGGGAAAAAAACTGACTGAAGATATTGAAAAAAAAATATATTTTTTATTCACCGATCAGATATTAAAAAAAAAAAGTAAGATGTTGTATTTAATGATGTGGAAAGAAAGTGGAGTCGATTTATATACGTGTTGCGTTAGTCCCCCCTCACCTCCCACCCCACTCTAGTGCGTTGGTGAGAGAGTGCGTTAACCTTCCCCATAGAGAGAGTGCGTTAGACGTCCCCCTTAAAAAGATAATGATGTTTTAGAGAGTGCGTTAAGCCCCCCCCCCCTTAAGAAATAATAAAGATGAGTGAGTGAGTGAGAGAGAGAGTCACCATCAGTCTCATGTTTCCTTGTTATGGACGACCTTCCGCCTTCCCGTAATAACGACCCTCACACCTCGCTCGTGACGTGGTATCGTAATAATTACACTCTTATAACACCCACGGATCTGTTGCCGTATTATGACCAGGCGTCAGGGTTACCACACTCATTGTAAATTCTCGAAAAGTCATAGAAATGCCATGGACAAAATTTGGAAAGAACTTACCAATCGTGGGAAAGTCTTGGGAACTATGAGACATCTGGACGGTAACTTAACATAGGACGGTAACTTAACATACGCCGGTAACTTAACATAGGACGGTAACTTAACATACGCCGGTAACTTAACATACGCCGGTAACTTAACATACGCCGGTAACTTAACATAGGACGGTAACTTAACATACGCCGGTAACTTAACATACGCCGGTAACTTAACATACGCCGGTAACTTAACATACGCCGGTAACTAAACATACGCCCATCATGACAATTAATTGATTTTATTTTTTGAACAATCTGCATCGTTCATTTTTCTTCCAAGGTTCAATGCGTTCATTATATGTGTGTGTGAGAGTAATAACCTTGAACCTTGGGAGAATGTTATCGTTTGGCTGATGGGATTTAGTGAATTAATTGGCATCTGTACCAGCACCAACCGATAGTACATAATGTAGAACCTGAGTTAAGGAGGGACCTATACATCCCCCCCCCCCAACCCACAGATGAATATTAAAGCAAATGATGTTCCCATACATACATACATACATTCATTAAGTATTCTGTGTGTGTTATGGGTGGAAGAGCTACCTAGGTGCAGCTGGACATTCGGTATGTATGTATGTATGTATGGATGTATGTATGTATGTATGGATGTATGTATGTATGTATGTATGTATGTATGTATGTATGTATGTATGTATGTATGTACAGGAAAGTGAAGATTGATATACACCCAAAAAATACGAAAACTTAAAAATTGTGTAAAAAAAAAAAAAAAATTAAAAGAAATTATTTGATGAATACAAATTAACATAGTAATTTTAACATTGATATTAATGATAACGATAATAACTCCAGTAATAAAGATTTATAATATTTATGGTGAGAAAGATTAAGAAATAACAGGTAATAATATCACCTAACATTATTTTATGCTCGTTCATTTATATATCTTTATTTTCTTCCGCCTTTCTCTTTGATTTTGTTTATCATTGTCTCTCATATAAGACGGAAGAATGATTACTTATGAACGATACTTTATTTAATATGTACGATAGTGTATAAGGAACCTTGTAAATCTTCCTTGGCTGTTGTCTTGTGAAGCTGCCTGCCACCACCTGCCACCTACCATTGCTTTTCTCTCACCCGCCTGCCACCACCTGCCACCTACCATTGCTTTCCCCTCACCCGTCTGCCACCTACTGCTTTCCTCTCACCCGTCTGTCACCTACTGCTTTCCTCTCACCCGTGTGCCACCACCTGGACCACCCATCCCCATTGAGTCACCCACCCAGCAGCACCACCCACTCCCAACAACCTGATCCAACCTGTACCCACCCACCCTTGGCACCGCCCATCACTAACTCACACACACCTCCCTGGCGCCCGTCACTCGTCATTATATCATCCGTGAAGGTAAATATACGGTACCTCTATATCTCCCTCTTGGTTATAGGGCAGGAGACCACCTAACGTAACCTCACCTCACCTCCCAGACCCAGCCATCACAACATACGAGTAGATCTTATCATAGCTACCATTCCCCACCACCACTGCAACCACTATCACCACCATCCACCTTTACCGCCTTTACTACCCCGAACACCAGCCTTGAGGTGGGCGGCCATTTTGATGAGAGGTCAGCCCCTGCATGAGACGCGGATTCCTTTTCACTGTGCCAAGAAGAAGAAAGTGGGACGCGTCCTTCCTGTTGCCCAAAACGCTCCGCCATTGAAACTCAACAAGTGTTTCCCGCCAAAACATGAAAATAAAAATTCCCGCCAAAATTACGTTAGCTGGGAGTTTCAGCACGTGATGTCAATACAATTATTTCCCGCCAAATAACGACACCTGAGATTACGCAACAAATCCATGTCCTTCCTGCCAAAAACACGACTTTTGCCAGGTCCAGCGAGCAGCAGAAGAAACAAACCCCCAAATTAAGGGAAATATAAGAGTTGCTCGTACAATAGACCCCAGTGCTTCATCTGTTGGCTTATTTTATCAAGATCTCACGTAAAGTTTTGTTCTGTTGATCCCTTAAGACAAGAAGGCTCCCGACGGCGGCCATTTTGTGCACGTCAAAGATGAACTCATAAACCAGATTGGATAATATAACAAAATCAGTTATATTTTTTAATGAAATTATTTTAGTGTTTGGTTAAAATTTTGTTTGCAATATGTTATATAAATACAATTTCCTTATTTTTTACTGGACACTACATGAGATCATTACCGTTTGTTTTAGTATGTGGTGGACGACTGAACGAGTAATATTATTTTATCATTTATCTACCAAATTAATTTTTGTTTTTATATCAGTTTATAATGTATACACCATTTAGAAACTCTTGGTATTTGTGTGTGCAGCGGCCATTGAGGAAGTGACAACCCAAAAAACTAGTTGTCATCACGTGTGTCTCTGACTCTCACTTACTGGCGGAGTTGTAAAGAACACATCTCAGATACGAGCAGCCATGATGCTTGTTTTAATATTCCTTTTGCAAGCCTCGGTGGACGATGTGAACAGTACAGTTAGGTGCAGAAAAAGGTGGAATACTTACCAGAGTTTTGAAGGTGTTACTTCCTTAGTGGACTGTACACGCCAACATCTCGGTATATTGATAGTCATCTATACCTTCATGTTCCCGCATGTCAACAAGGCTTTGTACTCCAGCCATATTGTCTGCATATAGTCAGCCATTTTGTAGCACTTGCTGGGCGTTACCAGCCAACAACAGGTGTTAGTAAGCTGAAAACTGCATAAACAGACGAGGGTTGTTGGCTGACGTGTGGCTCACTCTATACCTCCCATACTAATACAATTAAATATCAGTTTATTTGTTCAGAAACAACAACAGTACGAGGACGTTAACAAGTACAGGTGAGCGTTGCTGTACCTTCCTTGTGTGGCTTGGTTCTTGTACACCACATACTGTACCTCATATAGTAGTCTTGGTTCTTGTACACCACATACTGCACCTCATATAGTAGTCTTGGTTCTTGTACACCACATACTGCACCTCATATAGTAGTCTTGGTTCTTGTACACCACATACTGTACCTCATACAGTAGTCTTGGTTCTTGTACACCACGTACTGTACCTCATATAGTAGTCTTGGTTCTTGTACACCACATACTGTACCTCATATAGCAGTCTTGGTTCTTGTACACCACATACTGCACCTCATATAGTAGTCTTGGTTCTTGTACACCACATACTGTACCTCATACAGTAGTCTTGGTTCTTGTACACCACATACTGTACCTCATATAGTAGTCTTGGTTCTTGTACACCACATACTGTACCTCATATAGTAGTCTTGGTTCTTGTACACCACATACTGTACCTCATACAGTAGTCTTGGTTCTTGTACACCACATACTGTACCTCATACAGTAGTCTTGGTTCTTGTACACCACATACTGTACCTCATACAGTAGTCTTGGTTCTTGTACACCACATACTGTACCTCATACAGTAGTCTTGGTTCTTGTACACCACATACTGTACCTCATATAGTAGTCTTGGTTCTTGTACACCACATACTGTACCTCATATAGTAGTCTTGGTTCTTGTACACCACATACTGTACCTCATACAGTAGTCTTGGTTCTTGTACACCACATACTGTACCTCATACAGTAGTCTTGGTTCTTGTACACCACATACTGTACCTCATACAGTAGTCTTGGTTCTTGTACACCACATACTGTACCTCATATAGCAGTCTTGGTTCTTGTACACCACATACTGTACCTCATATAGCAGTCTTGGTTCTTGTACACCACATACTGTACCTCATATAGTAGTCTTGGTTCTTGTACACCACATACTGTACCTCATATAGCAGTCTTGGTTCTTGTACACCACATACTGTACCTCATATAGTAGTCTTGGTTCTTGTACACCACATACTGCACCTCATACAGTAGTCTTGGTTCTTGTACACCACATACTGTACCTCATATAGCAGACTTGGTTCTTGTACAAATGCATAATTTCTAAATCCAGGTTACATGGATTTCAGTGTACAACTAAATATATAAGAACAGATACAACAATTCTTAGATATAGGTGTAACTACAGTTAGATACAGAACTATCTCATAATAGCACTACAGTTTTATCTTACCACTATACACTATCGTTATTACATCATCTTGTGTAAATAAAAATTAAAAACAGATTAATATTATCAACCAAATAGCCACTTTTTTATGTGACTCAGTTCAATAATAATCTTACGTGGGTTAAGACGCTACGTCGTGTTCCTCAGTAAATAAGAAATATATTTACTGTGTGTTTTTCTGGATAAGTTTATTATAAAATATCAGATTTTTTAATTGATTGTAAAAAAAATCAGGTTGAAATTTGGGGATGTAGTAGTAATAGGTTGTGAAAAATAGGATAAATTGGTGAATATTATGGTTTTATGGTAGTTGATGCCGAGAAATGCGGGAAATTGGTAACATTTTGGGTTTGTACAGTATTAATTGGTAGTGACAATGCAAGGGACTTTGAAAATTGGGGTGTTTTTTGGTACGTGTTTCTGAAAATTTTATTTGAAATAGTGTCGTAGTTATTAATGATAAAATTGGTTTTGGGAATTAATTAGGAGTAAAAAATCAGAATGACTACGATCAATAATATTAAAATTGGTACGTGGGGGAAAAAATAGTGTAAGCAAAAAAAAATATAATAAAAAGTAAAAAAAAAAATCCTTTAAAAATGGTAATTGTAATTAATCTACAGTAAAAAAAATATACCAGGAAAATGTGAAATTAAATCGTAAAATCGGTGCTATAAAACAAATTGGAAAAAAAATCAGATTATTTTAATTCCTACGACCCCATTATTGACAAGCGTACAAGTATATGAGAAAGTCTATGGCAAAGTATTTTTTCCCCTCATAGAAGACTATATTAAAATGTTCTTGTTTTTGTGTAAGTGAGAGGTAATGTGTGTATTTGTTCTTAATAATGTCGTTGTTTGTGTTTTTGTTCGTAAAGTATTAACTATTAACATGTAAAGTGTAGTAATCCTTATAGCTTAAAGGTCTGGCGGTGGATATTCTGTTGTGATTACTGTTAGCTGATGTATAATGTCAGGTGATAAACATTACGCTGGTATAGAGTTAACCTAACCTAACCTAGCCTAACTTAACCTAGCCTAACTTAACCTAGCCTAACTTAACCTAACCTAAACCAGAATAAGAAGAACATTATTATCATTATTCCGGCAGTTGTTGTGTGCCGTATAAGGTCCTCATCCGGCAATTATCTCTAAACCGTCACAACACGTCTTATGTTATTTACCGTATGAACAGTAAGGTGGCCGGTTGTGTTGTGGGGGATAAGGAAGGTGTGAGGTGTTGCTGTGTTGTGGGGGATAAGGAAGGTGTGAGGTGTTGCTGTGTTGCTGGGGATAAGGAAGGTGTGAGGTGTTGTATTGTGGGGGATAAGGAAGGTGTGAGGTGTTGTGTTGTGGGGGATAAGGAAGGTGTGAGTTGTGTTGTGGGGGATAAGGAAGGTGTGAGGTGTTGTGTTGTGGGGATAAGGAAGGTGTGAGGTGTTGTGGGGTTGTGGGGGATAAGGAAGGTGTGAGGTGTTGTATTGTGGGGGATAAGGAAGGTGTGAGGTGTTGTGTTGTGGGGGATAAGGAAGGTGTGAGGTGTTGTGTTGTGGGGGATAAGGAAGGTGTGAGGTGTTGTGTTGTGAGGGATAAGGAAGGTGTGAGGTGTTGTGTTGCTGGGGATAAGGAAGGTGTGAGGTGTTGTATTGTGGGGGATAAGGAAGGTGTGAGGTGTTGTGTTGCTGGGGATAAGGAAGGTGTGAGGTGTTGTATTGTGGGGGATAAGGAAGGTGTGGGGAGGTGTTGCTGGGGATATGAAGGTGTGAGGGTGTTGTATTGTGGGGGATAAGGAAGGTGTGGAGGTGGTTAGGTTGTGAGGGATAAGGAAGGTGTGAGGTGTTAAAGGTTGTGGAGGGATAAGTGAAGGTGAGGTGTTGTGTTGTTGGGGATAAGGAAGGTGTGAGGTGTTGTATTGTGGGGGATAAGGAAGGTGTGAGGTGTTGTGTTGTGGGGGATAAGGAAGGTGTGAGGTGTTGTGTTGTGGGGGATAAGGAAGGTGTGAGGTGTTGTGTTGTGAGGGATAAGGAAGGTGTGAGGTGTTGTGTTGCTGGGGATAAGGAAGGTGTGAGGTGTTGTATTGTGGGGGATAAGGAAGGTGTGAGGTGTTGTGATTGTGTTGGGGATATGAAGGTGGAGGTGTTGTGTTGTGATAAGGAAGGTGTGAGGTGTTGTGTTGTGGGGGATAAGGAAGGTGTGAGGTGTTGTGTTGTGGGGGATAAGGAAGGTGGAGGTGTTGTATTGTGAGGGATAAGGAAGTGAGTGTTGCTGGGGTGAAGGGGATTGAAGGTGTGAGTTGTGTTGTGGGGATAAGGAAGGTGTGAGTGTTGTATTGTTGGGATAAGGAAGGTGTGAGGTGTTGTGTTGCTGGGGATAAGGAAGGTGTGAGGTGTTGTATTGTGGGGGATAAGGAAGGTGTGAATGTAAGGTTGTCAGCGGCCGTCAGTACTGGTGGTAGCTCTGGAAGAAGCTATCAGTGTCAAGTTCATTCCCAAACTAGTGAAACACCCTGACTTAACCCCAGCAGAAAGAACACTTCTTGCACTTCCACCAAGACTGGAAGGGATGGGACTAACTAATCCAGAGGAGATTGCTGACACTGAACATCAAAATTCACTTAAGCTCACGGCAGCCCTCACTGACCACATAATAGCCCAGAATGCAACAGGGGAAGTGGACACCAGCGAAGTAAATAAGATCCGTAGGGCCATTACAACAGATCGGCAGCACTGCCAAAATGACATGTTGCAGCAACTATTGTTGCAGGTTCCAGAAAATTTGACAAAAAAAGTAGCTATAGCGCAGGAGGTGGGCGCCTCGAACTGGTTAACTACGTTACCGATAAGGGCAAATGGTTTCAGCCTTAACAAACAAGAATTTACAGATGCCATTGCTCTAAGGTACGGTTGGCCAGTGGATGGTTTGCCCTCCCAATGCGTGTGTGGCTCTTCCTATGACGGCGATCACGCCATGGTCTGCAAGAAGAGGGGCTTCATATGCATGAGGCATGACGAGGTAAGGGATCTCACAGCAAATATGTTGAAGGAAATCTGCCGGGACGTCATGGTAGAACCGACCCTCCTTCCACTGGATGGTGAGATCTTCCAACACAGGACTTCAAACACATCTAACGAAGCCCGTGTGGACGTCAGTGCTCGAGGATTCTGGACGCGGGGACAGCGAGCTTTCTTCGACATCAGGATTTTTGATCCCATGGCCACTTGTCACCGTAACCTAGCTCTCGATGCTGCACATAGGAGGAACGAGAACGACAAGAGAAGGGCGTATGGGGAGAGAATTCAAAACGTTGATCAAGGCAGCTTCACTCCTCTAGTGTTCACAACCTCTGGTGGGATGGGCCCAAGTGCAAGATGTTTCTACGCCAGACTCGCGGAGTTGATCTCCGAACAGAAGCAGCAGCCCAGAAGTTATGTTACAGCCTGGATGAGATGTCGACTGTCTTTCTCTCTCCTTCGGTCGGCTTTGCTCTGCCTCAGGGGAACGAGAGCTTCTGCCCCAACTCCGACAACTGCTGCAGATATTGACTATGAGGCTACAGTCACTGAATGCCGCATAGATCTGCGGCTCAACTAATTTAACACAGATAGGATAGCTTCTTATGTATTAGGATATTTAATATTAAGGTAATTAAATGGTGGCGAAGGTGTGGCTATTGGGGGAGGCTGGAGGCCACGTTTAAAAAAAAAAAAAAAAAAAAAAAGTATAGGTGTGAGGGTCGCGCCACAACACCCTCCTGCACGCCAACATTTCTTGCGCGCCTCCTGTGTTGTATTTCTGGCGTGTGGCTCCTGCCTTAATCAGCCACCAAACACTCGTCTCCTGCTTCACATTATTGCTTTTCTATCTGTGTAAAAAATGTAGTTCTGTTAGTGATTACATGATACAGTAATGCTTAGAGCTGCTGGTGCACCCATGTTTAGTTAAATCCAATTCTTATTAGTGCAACAGTCACAAAAAAAATCCAATTTTCTCCTTCAGTGAACGAGTGAGTCGGTGACATACAGACCCAACACAGGTAAAATATTACATCACCAAAGGGTCAGGGAGAAGGCGGAGCGGGTAAAATTAGCGCCACGTGATGCTGAATGTTAGTGCTGGCGGTGGGTTATACAGCAGGGCCTGGTGGCGTGAGCAGCTCAGCCTACTGTAGTGTTGACCTTCCCCTGATATGCTAGACACGTGGCCAGATCTCAGGTATTAACGCGTCCCGCCACAGACTCTCACTATGTCTCCAGTATGAGGCGTTCTTGGGCCCGGATTATCAAGGATTCTTACGTCGGTTTACTAACTAGCTCAGGGCAGTTTATCTTAGGCGTATTTGTGACTCCATCCTTATGTCGTAACCTAAGAGAATCAGTTAGTCGGTATCTTAAAACTTCCATTTAAAAGTCATATTAACTTACGTACCTTTGAGAATCCAAATTAGATACGTTTCTACACAACCGGTTTTGGAGGGAAAAAAATAAATTAGGACGATTTCAGCAAAAATACCTAAGACAATATTCTCGTGGATGACTGGACCACAGGGATCCGTTTGACTGTTTGTGTTTGCCTTTCACGAGTTTGTATGTATAAGCTACTGTTGATTGGGGTGCAGCAGCTGGTCGATTATAATTTTTGAAGATCTAATAGTGATTTTTTTTTTGGGGGGGGGAGGGGGAAAGAATGGGAGATTGGAGAAAGTGGAGAGAGAGAGAAGGCGAAATATTGAGGGACGGGATGGAAGTTAGAGAGAGAGAGATAAAGAAAAATGAGTGAAAAAACAACAGAGAGATAAGCGAGTGAAAGAACAAAAGAGATAAAGAGATAACTATAGAAAGAAACAAAGCGACACAAAGAAAGACAGAGATTGAGAGATCTTTGAAATTCCTAACCAAACTAGCCTCTCCTTCCACACACACACACACACACACACACACACACACACACACACACACACACACATACACACACACTAGTACTGCCGGATTCTTCTTGAGGGTCCGGAGGTACAGTCTTAAGGTTCAATGTGTGGGGTCGCATCTAAATGCCTCACTAAAGCTGTGGTTCAGAGACGGCGGCAGAGTGTCGAAACTCTCACTTGAAATTCATCGGATGACTAGTAAGGTAAGAGGAAGACCCGAGCCAGTACTACCCAACCTGGTCATTGGGATTAGTGGCTCTTGCCTTCATTGACTCCAAACGCTAGTAGGCTCCAATTCTAATGGTTAGATTGAGGACTATTCTAAGGGGAGCCCAGCGCTAGTAGGCCCCAATTCTGATAGTTAGGTTAGGTTAAGACCCATTAGACCAGTTTTTCCTGCAGTCAACTTAACTAGATGGGTCAGGTCGTGTTGTGTCGTGGTGTGAGACAAAAAAATAAGTTTACGATAAACAGTACTGAGAATCCCAGCCCGTGTTTATGTGTGTGTGTGAGGAAGATGATGTGATGCGTGATTAATACAATGCGTGTTCAGGATGTTTGTTTACACAGGAGACTGTGTGTGTGTGTGTGTGTGTGTGTGTGTGTGTGAGAGAGAGAGAGAGGAACATGGTTCGTGTTTGATACAATGGTTCTCTTGGGGTGTTTGTGTATACTTATGAGTGTGTGTGTGTCATGATGGCCGTGCTTGATAGATGCGTCTCAGCTTTCACCGCCATGAAGACAGAGGCGAGTCGCGGTGCGCATTGCCCAGGTGGTCCGCGGATGTTGGGAAATCTTGCCCAGTTGTAGAATCCGGTTTACCTTCTAGTAAGTGAGGAGTAAAGGGGGGAGGGGGCCAGTGAGATGGAGGGAGAGGGAGAGGGGAGGGAAGGGGAGTGGGAGCGAGGGGGAACAAGCATATTCTAGTCAGATTGGCTGGCGTAGATATCTCCCACACATACAAGACATGATCACCCACACCTACACCGCCCACACTACACCCCCCCACCCCCATCAGCACCTGCGCCACGGTCCACATCACCACCCATATCATAACCCACACCACCGCCCACATCATCACCCACACCACCGCCCACATCATCACCCACTCCACCGCCCACATCACCGCCCACACCACACACACAGATACACACACACACACAGCACTCACACACACAAACACACACACACACACACACACAGCACTCACACACAGATACACACACACAGCACTCACACACACAGATACACACACACACACACACACACAGAGGGAGGGAGGAAGTACAGACACATAAACATGACAGAGTGAACAATTTGCTGCAGCAATTAATGGTGTTTATCCTGTTTAAGTGGTAACTCACCCGGGCCCCAGCCTGGTAACTCTCCCGGGCCTGTTGTAGCCTTCTAGGTCTAGTAGGCCCTAACCTAACCAATCCAACCTAACCTCCCCAACGCTAAGAAGCCTCAACTTACCCTGCTATGCCACAACCTAATCTAATCTTGCCCAAACAACCTTTATATAACCTAACAAAACGTCACTAGTGGAGTTCCCCAAGGCTCAGTACTTGGACCATTATTATTTATTTTATATATAAACGACATAGATATCGGCATAGACAGCAACATAAGTAAATTTGCTGATGACACTAAAATAGGACGTGTTATTAAATCTGACGAGGACTCCGCAAAACTACAGGAAGATCTAAACAAATTTTTCGAACGTCTGAAAAATGGCAGATGAAATTCAACGTGGACAAATGTAAAGTACTCAGTATCGGAGATGTAAACAGGGAAACCAGATACCAGATGAACAACGATGCCATAGAGAAATCCGACTGCGAGAGAGATTTAGGAGTAATGATAAGTAGGAACCTTAAGCCAAGTAAACAATGTGTTTTTACTCGTAACAAGGCTAATAAAGTACTTGGGTTCATACAAAGGAGTGTTAGTTACAAGACTAGCGAGGTCATCTTACAATTATATCTTGCGCTTGTGAGACCACACCTGGATTACGCAGTTCAGTTCTGGTCACCGTATTACAGAATGGATATAGAATCATTGGAAAGAATTCAGAGGAGAATGTCAAGACTAATCCCGGGCATTAGGAACCTTGAGTATAGACAGGTTAAAGCATCTTAATTTGCACTCCCTCGAGAGACGTAGAGCGAGGGGCGACCTGATAGAGGTGTATAAGTGGAAGTCAGGGCTAAACAAAGGGGACATTACAAAGGTACTCAAACTATCCAACCAGGAGCGAACTCGTAACAATGGTTTTAAATTAGACAAATTTAGATTTAGGCGCGAAATAGGTAAACACTGATATGGAAACAGAGTAGTGGATGAATGGAACAAGTTACCAAATATCATCATTAACTCGAATACGCTGAATAGCTTCAAACATAGGTTGGATGCTTATATGAGCAATAGGGGTTGGGTGTAAACGGGACTGCCCAGTATGGGCCAATAGGCCCACTGCAGTTTCCTCCATTCTTATGTTATGTTTTTATCCTACCCTACCCTACCCTACCCTACCCTACCTTACCTTACCCTACCCTACCCTACCTTAACCTGCCTTACCCGGCCCTAATTTAACCTGACTTATCTTACCTTATCTTATACGAAAAGTGTCAGGGCATTTAACCTGGTGTAAGTCTTCACTATTTTGATAGGGACTTTGTTCACATTTTGACAGGGATTTTGTTTACATATGCGTTTATGAATCCTCTATTCAACCCGGATTTTTGACGTCATACTAACTCATCTGGATTCAAGTCGCGAGAGTTGACCGTGAGAGGAGGAGGGGGGGAATGGGGGTGGTGTTAGCCTTGGTGAGGTAGAGATCCAGCTTCTTACGGTGCAACAATAACTGTTTACTCACTACCACCAGTACCGCTACTATTACCATCACCACCATCATCACCACCACCAGTACCACCATCACCACCAGTACCACCACAACCACCATCACCACCACCACCACCATCATCATCACCACCATCACCACCACCACCACCATCACCACCAGTACCACCATCACCACCAGTACCACCATCACCACCAGTACCACCACAACCACCATCACCACCACCACCATCATCACCACCACCAGTACCACCACCAGTACCACCACCATCATCACCACCACCACCACCACCATCATCATCACCACCATCACCATCATAACCACCACCATCATCATCACCACCACCATCATCATCACCACCAGTACCACCATCACCACCAGTACCACCATCACCATCACCACCACCATCATCATCACCACCATCACCACCACCACCACCATCACCACCAGTACCACCATCACCACCAGTACCACCATCACCACCATCACCACCAGTACCACCGACCACCACCACCACCATCACCACCACCATCATCACCACACCACCACCACCACCACCATCACCATCACCACCACCACCACCACCATCATCATCCCACCATCACCATCATCACACCACCACCATCATCATCACCACCAGTACCACCACCACCACCATCACCACCACCATCATCACCACCACCATCACCACCACCAGAGGAGAGGTTAATCTTGGTAAATATAATGTTTTAGCTTCAGACAGTCAGCTAAAACATTCTTACATATTCAGCTGCAAGAAATTTTCGGTGTGTTTAGCTTAACTTACAAGGAATACTTATATACTGATGATAAATTAGAATTTTTTGTAGGGAATATTAATGCATATATTTTACCGTGTGTGTGTGTGTGTTATGTTTACATCAGCCCGTGTGTGTGTGTGTGTTCTTATGTTTACATCAGCCCGTGTGTGTGTGTGTGTGTGTATATGTTATGCTTACATCAGTCCGTGTGTGCGTATGTTATGTTTACATCAGCCCGTGTTTGTAGATGTTACGCTTACATCAGCCCGTGTGTGTGTATGTTATGTTTGCATCAGCCCGTGTGTGCGTGTGTGTGTATGTTATGTTTACATTAGCCTGTGCGTGTGTGTGTGTGTATGTTATGGTTACATCAGCCCGTGTGTGTGTGTGAATGTTATGTTTACATCAGTTCGTGTGTGTGTGTGTGTGTGTATGTATGTTATGTTTACATCAGTCCGTGTGTGTGTGTGTATGTTATGTTTACATCAGTCCGTGTGTGTGATAAATAAGACAGTCTTGTTATCCCCCGCCCTATAAATCACCCTGGGCTGTTATCTATCGTACACCAACCTGTTTGTTTAGTTGTTCAGCTGCTGTGTGAATGTGATGTTACTCTCTCTCTCTCTCTCTCTCTCTCTCTCTCTCTCTCTCTCTCTCTCTTCTTCCTTACTCATTTAACCTAATTCAGTCTCTCCCTCCCTCCCTTCTTCCTTCCTTCCTTCCCTATAAAAAAGGTCACTATTATACCAGAAGAATGACTGAGTGTGAGAGACACAGAAACAACGAGAGATAAAGAGACGAAGACGAAGAGATAAAGGCAGAGAGATAGGAGACGCATTGAGTCAGTAGCCAGTCATAAAGAAAACGATACTGAGAGATAAAGAGAGATAGATAGAGACACAGTGTGAGAGAGATAGAGTGAGAGAGAGATAGAGTGAGTGAGAGATAGAGTGAGATATATATATATATAGAGAAATAGTGTGAGAGAGATAGAGTGAGAGATATATATAGAGAAATAGTGTGAGAGAGATAGAGTGAGAGAGAGATAGAGTGAGTGAGAGAGAGAGTGAGAGAGAGAGATAGAGTGAGAGAGAGAGATAGAGTGAGAGAGATAGAGTGAGTGAGAGAGAGAGATAGAGTGAGTGAGAGATACATATAGAGAAATAGTGTAAGAGAGAGATAGAGTGAGAGAGAGATAGAGTGAGTGAGAGAGAGAGCTAGAGTGAGAGAGAGAGCTAGAGTGAGAGAGAGAGATAGAGTAAGAGAGAGATAGAGTGAGAGGGGGGGAGGGGGCGTATTTAACCAGTTGTCAGTCCCCAACCAAATCATTTACATAAAGTATTTTCCAATAAATTTGTTTGGCCGGACGAGGCAGCTGTGTAGTAATAGCTCAACAGTGTATAATTTGTCCCCATAACTCTCTGTACACTACTACGGTATTACGTTGCTGTTTATATTAGTACATGGTTGGTAATGTACAGTGGGATATTTTAGTACAAGTTGGGTTGTTTAGGTAATGTACAATGTTTACTTTGTACAGTTTGTTGTTCTTGTTATTCTCCTGTTTTTTTTTCTGTTTTTTTCAACTTTATTATTCTATTATTTCTCCCCATCATATTCGTTTCATATATTTTTTTTAATCTCTCTCTCTCTCTCTCTCTCAATATATAATTATTCCATATATATATACCAAATTGGAGAGATAAAATATTATAATCAAAGTAATAAAAAATGAATGTTAAAAAAATAAGTAACTTCCCCCTTAGAAAATCGGTTACCCCTTAGAAATAATAGGTCGGTACCCCTCTTAGAAACAATTAGGTACGGTACCCCTTGAGCGTGTTTACAAATAATGCGGTATTGAGGAAACACTTGTCTATATCTCCGGAAGTGTCTATATACATCGTTTATATACCTACTAGATATATATATATACATAGTTTATATACCTACTAGATATATGTATATTTATATGACGGTTTGAGGAAGTAAATATGTATTACGCTGTATATGTAATCTCACATCTTGTTCACCTGGCAACTTATGGACAACAAAAACTCGTTTCTAACAATTTCTTACCCTATTTTTGTCTCGTAACTGGGTGGTTTAAGTGAACGTATCTAGATAAGGTAAAGAGTTTCACTGTAATTACGAGGATTATTTATCTTAAGCAGCCATTGTGTACAGTAGATCTATCTAATTAAGAGTGGTAAAGTGAGGTGTCTCTCTCTCTCTCTCTCTCTCTCTCTCTCTCTCTCTCTCTCTCTCTCTCTCTCTCTCTCTCTCACCACACCCACACCCGCACCCGCACCCACCTGTCTACACTATACCCTAAACCTACACCCACACCTGCCCACGTCTCGCCCACACTTCACACACACACACACACCGGACTAGTTTTACTACCTTACCTTCTACCCACGCCCACAACCCACACCCACACTGTCTCTGGTCCCACAGGGCGATTCATATTTCTGCCCACAGTGCTCTGTATCTAGCCTGCACTCTGTCTTTGTCATCTCTCTCTCTCTCTCTCTCTCTCTCTCTCTCTCTCTCTGTCTCTCTCTCTCTCTCTCTCTCTCTGAAAAAAATATGTTTCGTTGGCTTTTAATTTTTAGTGGAAAATTTAGTATTGAGTTTTTTGTCCATTAGAACATCGGTGGGATTTTGTTCAGTTGATAATTTTCTGTGGGGAATTTTATATAATGGAGGAAAATAACGGATAGAATTTTATATTGAAGAAGTGTGTGTGTGTGTGTGTGTGTGTGTGTGTGTGTGTGTGTGTGTGTGGTTCAACAGGGGATTTGGGTTGTATTTTCGTGGACTTTATTTGGAGCGGCGGTGATGTTGAGAGATGCCTTATACGTGGTAGGTGTGTCCCTCTTACACCAGATGCCTCATATGGTGCATTGTGGGAAGATCTTGACCAGCTGCAGTAATGACCCCACCTTGACCTTCCTCCCCTCCCCCCCCTTCCCCTTCCTCCCCTCCCCCCTTCCTCCCTTACTCCCTATCTATCCCCCCCTTCCTCCATTTCCATCTCCCTTCCCTCCTAACCTCCCTTCCTACCCTCCTAATCTCCTCTACTATCCCCCCCCTCCCTAACCTCCCCCCTGCCCTCCTAGCCTCCTACACTCCCCTCCCTCCCCCCCCACCCTTCCCTACTCTCCCTCCCCTCCCTCCTCCCCTAACCTCCCTTCCTACCCTTTCCTCCCTACCTTTTCCTCCCTCCTTCCACCTCCCCTCCCTTCCCTTTGTTCAAAATTATAAAATTATTGTTTGTTTGTACTCTTCCATGATGGTGTGTGTGTGTGTGTGTGTGTGTGTGTGTGTGTGTGTGTGTGTGTGTGTGTGTGTGTGTGTGTGTGTGTCTTTCATACATACATATATATATATTCAAAAAATTATCTATGATTATTTTTTTATTATTGTTTTTGCATACCTATCGTAAATACACACAATAAATTACGCACACACACACACACACACACTTTGGGCTTGACCAATGAAAACTTTAAACAAAAAAAAATCAATAATCACTTATTTTTCTTTCTTGGTCCAAGGCTCACTCAACCTAAACTAACCTTGGCGACACGTTCAGTAAACACACCTAAGTTAAGATCTTTTATCAATTCTTTTCATATATCACCTTGGAGTAACTCACCTGTGGGCGTGGGTTACCTCAGCTATAAATTGATATGTTGAGAAATGCGCCCCAAAACTGGTGAATATTTTGATGGGAGATATTTGCGTTTTGTGATTGTGTCTGGTTGATTAGGTTTATGTCTGGCTAAATGTACCTGATGCTGATGGTGATACTACTACTATTACTATCATCATCATTACTACTACTACTACTACTACTACTACTACTTTTTTTTTTTTAAACGTGGCCTGCAGCCTCCCCCAATAGCCACACCTTCGCCACCATTTATTTACCTTAATATTAAATATCCTAATACATAAGAAGCTATCCTAACTGTGTTAAATTAGTTGAGCCGCAGATCTATGCGGCATTCAGTGACTGTTGCTTCATAGTCAATATCTGCAACTTGTCGGCTTTGGGGCCGATGCTCTCGTTCCCCTGAGGCAGAGCAAAGCCGACCTAAGGAGAGAGAAGGACAATCGACATCTCATCCAGGCTGTAACATAAATTCTGGGCTACTTCTTCTGTAGTAGTAGTAGTAGTATATTTAGGTAAATAAATGGTGGCGAAGGTGTGGCTATTGGGGGAGGCTGGAGGCCACGTTATATTTAAAAAAAAAAAAAATAGTAGTAGTAGTTCCTGCAATAATATGTAGTGGTTAACAAAAGTAGTGTGCTTACGTAAGTTGGTAGAAAATAAGTTGGTTCAGCGTAACTAACTCTCTCTATTTTCACACACACACACACACACACAAGGTTGTACAAACATGTGAAGCAAACAAGACAACTTACCATTTGGAAATATTTTACCCTGGTGGCATCGCTACATGAAATCTATGTATGTGGAATAAAATAAATATGTATGTATGTGTGTGTGTATGTATGTATGTATGTATGTATGTATGTATGTATGTATGTTTATATTGGTTAGTTTATTTTATGTACACTAACCTAACCTAATCCTCAACCCATAATTAGACAAAAGATGGGCAGGTGGGTTAGTGTCATGGGCAGGTGGGTTAGTGTCATGGGCAGGTGGGTTAGTGTCATGAGTCGGTGGGTTAGTGTCATGGGCAGGTGGGCTAGTGTCATGGGTCGGTTATTTAGTGTCATGGGCAGGTGGATTAGTGTCATGAGTCGGTGGATTAGTGTCATGGGTCGGTGGATTAGCGTCATGGGTCGGTGGGTTAGTCATGGGCAGGTGGGTTAGTGTCATGGGCGGGTGGGTTAAGTAAGGGAGTTAACGGGCGGCGTACATTTAACACTTGATTGCGGTTAATGGGCAGCAGAGGATAATGGCGAGGGTGGGGGGGGGGTTAGGAGCATTAACCATCATAACTGGGGGAAGGGGGGTAGGGCTCGTCAGGGTCTCTCTCACTACACGGGGCCATTAGTGTGACCCGCGGGGCATGACCCTGACAGCAACGCCCCATTATTATACCCATACCTCATCCGTCCTCATCATCTTGGGTACGAGTTTGTACTCTAACTCTTTGGTAGGAAACCGTACTCTAACGCCCGGGTATGGAATAGTACTCTCTTAACTAGTGTCTGGAAATGAAACTGTACTCTGCCCTAACCGAACCTGACCTGACCTGAACATTTATGCACCGTATGTTTAACGGGGGAGCTGGTGGTAGAGCGGTACCGTTCTTGCCTCGCAAGCAAGATGTCACGGGTTCGATTTCCGGGCCGCCGGAAGTTGTTGGGACACACTTCCCAGCCTCCCTTGGTCCCTGTTCACCTAGCAGTAAGGTAGGTACCTGCTGTAAATCGAAAGTTGTGAATGCGTATTCAGGGACAAGTTGTTGGAGCTTCCAATAACTTGCTTAGACATAAACCATTGACTCTTCAGGCTTCTACACCCTTGACTCATGAGACATAAGGCAAGCATGAACTTAGCATGCTTCTTTGTTGGGCTCTGTAAACGCGTCTGCGCTTCACCTTGCACAAGGATGTAGGGGAGTGCCCAATAAATGAAAAAAAAGTATATTTAACGCTTCATAAAAATATGATTGATGAACGTCGTTTGATTGGTTGAGTGTGGTTGATGGATGTCGTTTGATTGGTTGAGTTTGGTTGATGAACGTCCCATGATTGGTTGATTGTGGTTGATGGACGTCATTTGATTGGTTGAGTCTGTCAATCTTACCCACAACCATCAACACTACAACCACATTTACCGCAACCACTACCACCATCACAACCACCACTACCAACATCACAACTACCACTACCACCATCACAACTACCACTACCACCATCACAACTACCACTACCACCATCACAACTACCACTACCACCATCACAACCACCACTACCACCATCATAACTACCACTACCACCATCACAACTACCACCATCACAACCACCATCACAACCACCATCACAACTACTACCACCATCACAACCACCACTACCACCATCACAACTACCACTATCACCATCACAACCACCACTACCACCATCACAACCACCACTATCACCATCACAACTACCACCACCACCATCACAACCACCACTACCACCATCACAACCACCACTACCACCATCACAACCACCACTATCACCATCACAACCACCACTACCACCATCACAACTACCACCATCACAACTACCACTACTTCCACAACCACCACTACTACCACCACTACCACAAATCCACAAACATTATTAAATATAATTGCGACAGGTGGAAATGGAGATGACTTGGTTTATTTATTTTTACGCACACACGCACACACACACACACACACACACACACGATGATGATGATGGTATATTATTGTAATGATTTCTGACCTTCAACACCCCCGCTTGTGTCTGTATCTCTGTCTGTCTGGCTTGTGTACGATGACGATGATGATGATGATGATGATGATGGTGGTGGTGGTGGTGATATTGATGATGATGATGATGATGATGATGATGATGATGAAGTGGTGGTGGTGAATCACGGTTTATAATTGAGGATTAGGTGCAATAAAATGAGGTTTTTACACACACACACACACACACACACACGCACACGCACACACACACACACACACACACACACACACACACACACACACACACGTCGTCACCATCGTTTACCTGACCTACGCTCAACACGTCTCGCCCACACCTCCCACACTATCATTGTTTACCTGAGGTAGTAGACCATAATGGTGGTAATTATCATACAGATGGCAACCCGTCCCATAAACCATCACTTTTGGGCTATTATCACAACCCAGCCGTCTGCTCTCTCTCTCTCTCTCTCTCTCTCTCTCTTTGGCTTAAACAAGAAGGATGAAGGACACCCCACGTAATATATAACCTATGTTAACCTAATCTGGCCTAACCTATTTTATCCAAACCTAACCTAACCTAACCTAACCTAACCTTAACCTAACCTAACCTAACTTCACGTAACAATACAGTACAGTACAGGGGTGTGACACGAACACCCTCACCTTAACGTCGTGAAAGGAATAAATATGGTGACCTCTGTCAAGGTTTGTTGGGTCTTGCCTGTGAAAGATCCGCGACTGACATTAACCTTTCTCGCCCCCCCTTCCCCCCCTTGGCACATGACAGCAGGTGCCAAGACAACATGGCGGCGTGGCACTGGGTAGAGAGAGGAGTGGGAGGGGGCATCAGCCACGCGTGCTCACACACACTCCCCAAAATACTTCACCTTGGTCACAGTGGCCGCCATGTTGGCTCCCGCCACACAATGTCAACACTGAGCCTCCCCCCCCTCCCCCCGGCCACTGTTACCAACGACCCCAACCCAAAAATCGCTCTAAAGAAACATCCTGAAACTTGAATAACTTCGACCCTGAGTCCTTCAAGTATCCTTAAAAACCAATCCAAAAGTCGCTTCAGTTAGTTAGATCATTGTATAGTTCAGCCCGAGTCCTTCACATAAACCACAGGAAGTTTGGATGATTATTACAGCGAAGTTGTCAACAAATACTGTATCACATCACTCTAGGTTACAGTCGAATTTTCCTTCAGTTACAGTCTGTTATTCTGTCACTGTATCATAGATAAATCTCACCTCCTTGAGCCCATTACAAACTAAACGTATTTGGGGGACTATTATTGTAGTTAAATTTACTGTATTATTTCCATTCTTATTAGTTGTGGTTGTGATTATATTCTACGGTTATTATTAGTAATAGTAGTAGTTGTAGTAGTAGCAGTAGTAGTATAGTAAACAACAAGGCTCTAAGAGGGGATACCATCATACAGTCAACTGAGGGAATTACAAGGGGGACCCTGTTGCAATGGCAATGTACGTAATAGGCCTATCCGTGCTCCAACACAATAAAATTTTAAATAACCGAGGTCAAGCAAGTGGCGTATGCTGATGACCTTACAGGAGCAGGAAAAGTGGAGGACATTAAAAAGTGGTGGGACCTGGTAACATCACGAGGTCCACAAATAGGGTACCACCCAAACGCCAGCAAATCCTTCCTCATTGTGAAGCCAGAACATTATGAACGGGCAATGGAGGTGTTCGGTGGAAGTGAGGTCAAAATAACAAAGGATGGCCAAAGACACTCTAGGCGCAGTAATCGGCACGACGGACTTCAAGACCGAGTACGTAACGGAAAGGTGAAGGAGTGGGTTAGGGAAATCCAAGCACTGTCTGATATTGCTGACACAGAGCCACATGTGGTTCTTGCGGCATTTGCCCATGGAGTCAAGCATCGCTGGAACTACCTCATGCGCACTATCCCTGATATCGGACCCCTCCTCCACCCTCTGGAAGAAGCTATCAGCGTCAATTTCATTCCCAAATTAGTGAAACACCCCCACTTAACCCCAGCAGATAGATCACTCCTTGCACTACCACCGAGACTGGGAGGAATGGGATTGCCACCGAACATCAAAACTCAGTTAATACGGCAGCCCTCACTGACCACATAATAACTCAGAACGCAACAGGTGAGGTGGATACTAGTGAAGTAAACAAGATTCGAAGGTCCATTACAACAGAACGACAGCACGGCCAAAGTGATAAGTTGCAGCAATTGATGCTGCAAGTACCAGAGAATTTTGAAAAAAAAGTAGCTATAGCGCAGGAGGTGGGCGCCTCGAACTGGTTAACTACGTTACCGATGAGGGCAAATGGTTTCAGTCTCGATAAACAAGAATTTACAGATGCCATTGCTCTAAGGTACGGTAGGCCAGTAGAAGGTTTGCCCTCCCAATGCGTGTGTGGCTCTTCCTATGACGCCGATCACGCCATGGTGTGCAAGAAAGGGAGCTTCATATGCATGAGGCATGACAAAGTAAGGGATCTCATAGCAAATATGTTGAAGGAAATCTGTCGTGATGTCAGGGTAGAACCGACCCTCCTTCCATTGGACGGTGAGAATTTCCAACATAGGACTTCAAACACATCCAACGAAGCCCGTGTTGACGTCAGTGCTCGAGGATTCTGGACGCGAGGACAGGGAGCCGTCTTCGACATCAGGATTTTTTATCCAATGGTCGCATATCACCGTAACTTAGCTCTCGATGCTGTACACAGGAGGAACGAGAACGACAAGATAAGGGCATACGGGGAGAGATTTCAGAACGTTGATTAAGGCAGCTTCACTCCTCTAGTGTTCACAACATCTTGTGGGATGGGACCAAGTGCAAGATGCTTCTACGCCAGACTCGCGGAGGATCTATCCGAACAGAAGCAGCAGCCCAGAATTTATGTTACAGCCTGGATGAGATGTCATCGTCCTTTTTTTCCTTAGGTTTGCTTTGCTCTACCAGGAACGAGAGCATTGGCCCCAAAGCCGACAACAGCTGCAGATATTGACTATGAGGCAACAGTCACTGAATGCCGCATAAATCTGCGGCTCAACTAACTCAACACAGATAGGATAGCTACTTATGTGTTAGGATATTTAATTTTAAGGTAATAAAATGACGACGAAGGTGTGGCTATAGGGGGAGGCTGGAGGCCACTTTTTTGTTGTTGTAGTAGTAGTAGTAGTAGTAGTAGTAGTAGTAGTAGTAGTAGTAGTAGTAGTAGTAACAGTAGTAGTTGTATTAGTAGTAGTAAATAAGTATTAGAAGTAGTAATGATGATTCTATTTTGTTATTGGTAATGCTCCGCTCACTAGTGTTTTATTGAGCTAATGTTTATAACCTTGGCTGTATTGATCAAACACACCTCATGAGACAACCTTTGCTTCTTGATCAAACACACCTCTCATGAGAC